>NW_026610937.1:0-145570 GCF_029499605.1 Hyla sarda | reverse complement strand
TTCATTTTTTACACTGGCATGTTCTTGTAGACCCAGTTATTGTATTTTTACAAGGGGTAAAAGGAGAGAAATATTCCTAAAATGTGAAATCCAATTTCTCTCGAGTAAGAAAATACCTCATAAGTGTATGTCAAGTGTTTGGCGGGCGCAGTAGAGGGCTCAGAAGGGAAGGAGCAACAGTGATATTTTGGAGAGTGAGTTTTTCTGAAATGGTTTTTGGGGGGGCATGTCACATTTAAGAAGCCCCTATGGTGCCAGAACAGCAGAGAAAAAAAAAAACACATGGCATACTATTTTGGAAACTACACCCCTCAAGGAACGTAACAAGGGGTTCAGTGAGCCTTAACACCCCACAGGTGTTTGACGACTTTTCATTAAAGTTGGATGTGTAAATTATTATTTTTTTCACTAAAATGCTGGTTTTCCCCAAAATTTTACATTTTAACAAGGGGTAATAGGAGAAAATGTGTAACTCCATCTCTTCTGAGTATGGAAATACCCCATGTGTGGGCATCAAGTGCACTGCAGGCGCACTACAATGCTCAGAAGAGAAGGAGTCACATTTGGCTTTTGGAATTTGAGTTTTTTACACTAAAATGCTGGGGTTACCCCATTTTTTTTTTCATTTTCACAAGTGGAAACAGGAGAAAATGTCACTGTAAATTTGTAAATACATTTCTTTGGAGTAAGGACATACCTCATGTCTGGGCGTTAGGAGCTCTGAGGGTGCACACAGTCCTCTGAGGTGCAGGAGCGCAGTATGGTCCTTGAGCGTCTGCATTGCTACCTATATACCCAGAACAGTGGGACCCCCCCCCCCTCAAGGGGCATTACATGGGGTAAATAACTGGGGTGCACTAAGTAACTAAAGTGGGGGGCGTGGCTGAGCGCACTTGAAGATGGCTGCTTCTTGTTAGTGCTCCCTGAGGACCGGAGCTTCAAAGGGCTAACTAATCGTGTTATGGGCGGTAGACAATGGCAAAGAAAGAAGAAAGGGGTACCTAAAGACCCCCTCATCACCTCCAGGGGCATAGCGACCTACTTCTGCCCGGCGGTCCCTCAGAGATCCAACTGCGGCCTGGAGACGGCGCCCCCACCTCGAGGATCCGTCAGAGACGCTGCTGCTCCCCCTGTGTCTCAGCGCTCCGGAGCTCGGGAGCGCGCGTACGGGCGGGCTGCTGTACTGGTGTCGGAGGAGATCCGGGACCCACCGCTGACCTCCAACTGCAGCGCGGCAAGTATCTCACCCGCTGCAAACGAGCACAATTCAAGCTTCCCTCCCCTGGTGCCTCGCCCGACTCCTAGCAAAATGGCGCTTTGTGTGCAGGTCCTGGAGAGCGCGGCGCCACCATCAGAGACGCTCCTCATGTCTCCCGTGCAGGCCCCCTCTCCCTCTCGCCCGGAGACCCTGTCAGGTGCCCCGGAGGTTATCAGTGACAGACACAGCACTGCATATGGCAGAGAGCCTCTGCCACACAAATTAACTGTCTCCATACCTGAGAGGAGGGGTGAGCAGACCCATGACACTGTACTCCAACTCCCTGCTACTACAACTGCTGCAGACATGCCGAGGGAGGAGAGGAGAAAGTCTGAATCCTCATCACAGCCACAGTGTGCAGATACTGAGGACCCCCCTGGGCCTGCTGTTCAGGGCACCTCAGACCCATCGGCCTCCAGTGGGGGATCTACAGAGTGTGAAAGTCCACCAGGCTATTGGGGAGATAGCCCCCCGGCTAAAAATAAATTGTTCAGAACCCCTCAGAGACGCTCTTCCAGGAGTAGATCCCCTATGGAATACTCCTCATCAGAAGACTCTCACAAGAGGGGTACCCGGGGGAGTCGTCGCTCCCGCATGAGCACCCCCACCTCCAAGCCAACCATGTCTCATCTAAATATGCCTGACGCTGCTTACCCATCCTTGCCATCTCCTGAAGCAGCGGTGCACACTTTGAAGAGCCACCCTGAGCTCCAGGCATTGCTAGCGCTCTTACCTACTAAGGGTGACATGCTTTCATTGGCTGATAACCTGAAAACTGCTTGGAGAAAGGACTTTGAACCTGTTAAAACGGAAGTCTCACAACTATCTGGTAAAGTTGCTGACCTTGACCTTTTTCGCAAAGCTGTGACCTCTGAGATAGCTGAACTGCGGTCAGCGACTAAACAACTTCAAATATCACAGGCAACTACCATAGACCACTTGGATGACATGGACAATCGTGAAACAACGTCCGCATTAAGGGACTTCCAGAATCGGTTAGCTCTCAGGACCTCTCTGGCACTGTCCAAAATATTTTCAACTAAATCCTGAAACAACCCCTGGACACTCCCATCGAACTAGACAGGGTTCACAGAGCCCTAAAAGCAAAAGACCCAGATCCCAAGAAACCACGTGATGTGATTTGCAGAGTACATCACTACAATGTAAAAGAGCGGGTGATGCATAAAGCTCGAGACCTCAAACATCTCACCTACAATGGAGCAAATATCCACCTTTTCCCTGACCTCTCCCTACGCACTATTCGCCTGAGAGCAACGTTGAAACCACTCTTACAGATTCTGCTAAATGCCTGCATTGTTTATAGAGGGGGGTTTCCATTTTCGCTTACAGCTAGATACGGCAACACTACAGCGACACTTCGTCACCCCAGAGATCTTCCATCCTTTTTAGCGACCTTCAAGCTGCCAAGGGTCAACCTTCCTGATTGGGATGCGCTCTTCCCACAACCTCTTCAGTCATCGCATCTTTCCGTTCAACCTGAACTGATACTGCCGAGTGACATGGATACCACACCTGCCACACCACTGCCCCAGAGGCAGAAGCGTAAGACTTGACAGACCTATAGTATACAGTCTAACATTGCTCTTTGAACCCCCCATGGTGTGGGTCGCCATAGGTGCTGGCTGCAAGTTGGACTCTGGGTCTCTGTGACCACCCTCTTACTATTAGACACTTATGCCACTGCTGTGTTCTATGTTACTGTTATATATGATTGTTTCCCTCTGAGTAGGATTACTCCACCTGCCACTCAGTGTTCCTTTGCCGTTGTACGCCCCAAACTCCGAGTCATGGGCTATCTTATGGCCCCTCCTATTACTTCTTTTAAGCCCTACTCACCGCAAGATAAAGGTCATAATCTTGACCTTTAGCTTCCCATAATTCCCAATAGGTCCATTTTGAATGCTACTTGTTTTGACACTTACAGGATGCCCTTCGGTGCCCTCACCGCTTATCCCCATTAGGGTATTGATCAGACTGGCTCTGATCATTCTTCTGGTCCTTATGACCATTTCTGATAGTCCCCCCGTAGCGGTCACCAGGTACTCGCTGCTGATTGTCAGTCCTCTTTCCTTTTGTGTCACTCCCTCTCTGACTCCCCTCTTCTCACTCACTGCCCTTTTCCTATCTATTTGCAGACAAGTGCTTTACATCGTTGCCGTGATCTGGAGAGAGACATTGCGGATGTTGCGGTCTTCAGGTGATACAGTGTTAGTTCCAGGCTCCTAACCGAATGATGGCGGACATTAAGGTAACTACACTTAACGGGAAGGGATTCAACATCCCCGAGAGGCGTAATCAAATCCTCTACTCACTACACAAACAGAGATCACACATCATAGCCTTACAGGAAACACATTTCAGAAAGGGACAGACTCCTAAATTTCAGAACCGTTACTATCACAACGGGGTACATGGTACCAACCCAGAGGCGAAAACCAAGGGGGTATCACTGGGATACCACAAATCCCTCCCACTGAAAATAGTAGATTTCAAAATTGACCCACACGCTAGATATTTGTTTGCTAACTGTGAACTTCTGGGACACAACCTTACCATTGCCTCTATTTATGCCCCAAATCATGGGCAAACCTCGTTTATATGCTCCACACTAGAGAATCTGTCCGCCTTTGCTACAGGCCAGATAATATTATGTGGTGACTTCAATACCCCCATGTCCCCCCTATCGGACTCAACCTTGGGTCACTCACACCTATCATATAGACAACTTAGATTGATCAAACAAAAATTGCATTCACTACAACTAGCTGATGTCTGGCGCACTTTGCACCCTCAGGGCCGTGATTTCACCTTCTATTCCCACCCCAGACAGATGTATAGCCGTATCGACTACATTTACTGTGCACACCATTTGCTCCCATCAGTGGTCTCCGCTGCAATTGGTAACATAACATTCTCGGACCATGCCCCGGTACACTTTTCTTTTAGGCTCCCCCCATTCTCTAAACCACACGCAACATGGAGGTTGAATGACTCTCTTCTGTTGGACCCATTGTGCTCCCGGGACATTAAGCTGGCAATAGATAACTTCCAAACAGATCATACTCATGACGACACCTCCCCGCTCATCAAGTGGGAAGCCATGAAGTGTGTCTTGCGCGGTGTTCTGGTTTCGCATGGGGCCCGACTGAAGAGAGAAAACACATCCAAACTCTCTTCCCTCTATTCGCAGCTTCACTCACTAGAATCACTACACAAAAGGACACTACATGAGCAGACCCTTAGAGTCCTCATAAAAGTACGACAAGACCTCCTGTCCCTGCTTAACAGCAAACATAAGTACTATAAACAGCTGACTGGCAGAAACTATTACGAATGGGGGAACAAAGCGGGGCGGATGCTGGCCAGAGCGTTGAGGGAGAAAAAATCCTCGCTCTTTGTTTCCTCCATTGTCTCCCCCTCTTCTAATAGACAGTTACACCTCACCCCAGACATCCTCTCCGCATTTAGACAATACTAATCTGACCTCTATAATCTTCCTCCTCCTTCCTTTCCATCCCCTGCAAATAGGCCCTCCCTGACGGACTACATTGCCTCCACGGCGCTCCCGGCTCTTTCTGAGGATGTGGTGTCTGCCCTGGAGGAACCGTTCTCTCCGGAGGAGCTTGACATAGTTATCTTGGGTCTTCCGGCTGGGAAATCCCCGGGTCCGGATGTCTACACAGCAAAGTTTTACAGGTCCCTCCGGACAGAGCTCTCCCCCATGCTCCTGACGACCTTTAACTCCATTTCGGGATCCTCGGCCATACCTGACTCCTTCCCTAGAGCCTATATAACAGTTATCCCCAAAGACGGTAAAGACGTGTCCCTATGCCAAAATTACAGACCCATTTCCCTCCTGAACGTTGACACCAAAATCTTCGCTAAACTGTTGGCAAACTGACTGGCGGTTCACATGAATACCCTGATACACCCAGACCAAGTGGGCTTCATACGTGGCAGGGAGGCTAGAGATAATACCCTGCGTGCCTTCTCGGCAATACATTATGCTCGTAAAAACGACCTTCCTCTCTTTCTATTATCTCTGGATGCTGAAAAGGCCTTTGACCGAGGGGACTGGAGTTTCCTAGCGGAGACATTATCCCAGTTGGGAATTGGTGACAGGATGAGGGGCCGGATTATGTCACTTTACTCTAACCCACAAACCCAAATCCGTGTGAACGGCCAGTTGTCTAGTCCTTTTCGCATTTCTAATGGCACGAGGCAAGGCTGCCCCTTGTCACCCCTCCTTTATGTCCTATGCATGGAGCACCTGCTCAATGCGATACGACTAAACCAGAACAATAGGGGTCTACAGACACCCTCGTGCCATTGCAAATGTTCGGCCTTTGCTGACGACCTCCTGCTCTTCCCATCAGCCCCGCTGACGACCCTTCCCTCTCTACTATCGACAATACGGACGTTTTCCCAATACAGTAATTACAAACTAAACCCGACTAAGAGTGAGGCGCTAAATATTACCATCCCGAGACACTTAGTATGTCAGCTTAAAACGACTTACCCTTTCAAATGGGGTGACAGATCCCTTACATATTTGGGGATCCAGGTCCCTGCAAATCTGTCTGATGTCTTCCTCTTGAACTACCCCCCTCTATTCAGCGTGTTGCGCTCGGACTTAACCAGATGGGAGCGTAGGGACTTCTCGTGGATAGGGAGAATCAATGTGATCAAGATGAATGTACTCCCTCGACTGTTGTACTTGTTCTCTACTGTCCCGGCTTTACTCAATAGACATTTTTTTCCGGGGACTCTCTGCGCTCCTGTCTGGTTTTGTCTGGGCCCGTAGATGCCCTAGAGTGGCACGTAGGATTCTGGGCGCGTAGGATTCTGGTTAGGAGGAAGATGGATGGTGGTCTGGGCTTACCTGATTGTCTTTTCTATCATTTGGCCTCGGTACTGTCCAGGGTGCTGGATTGCCACTCCACTGAGCCCTTAAAACTATGGATTCAGTTGGAAAATGATACTACCTCACATGACCCCAAAACGGTACTGTGGAGTCCAGACCCACCTCCCCTGATGAGGAACCTTGGTTCATATCCTCCCGTGACTGCCTCCTTGCTTCATATCAAACGTACATACCTGCCCGGCTTACATCTGTTCACGCCTGACGGCCCATTGACCCCCATATTTCACAATTTTCGTTTTGCACCTGCTTTTGCCGGTTCCTACTTCCTTGGACTTCAAAAACATACTGGTCCCACATTTCAAAACCTTTTGACTGCATCCTCTCTGAAGCCGCTATCAGACATAATGGAGGGACACACACCAACCTTCATACAATCGTTCCAATACCACCAACTGCAACACTTTTACGCTGCCAACATCGACACCTTGCGACTGCACCGCCCACTCTCCCCCTTTGAAAAGCTGTGTACCTCTAACACGGCTTCTTTTAGACCGGTTAGTTCGGTATATAGCTTACTACTAGATACCCTACGATCTGATCCCCTCCCTTATAGGGATGGCTGGGAAAGGGAACTGGAGAGGAAACTGGATGATGGAGACTGGGCGATGGCGGTGCGCTGGTGCCACAAACTCTCGATCTCTACTAGAGCGCAAGAAACCAACTACAAGTTGCTCTCCAGATGGTACCGTGTCCCCTCCCTGTTGACCAAACTTTATCCAGGAATCCCCGACATATATGGGTGTCATGCCCCAGTTTAGACCTCTTTTGGTCCCAGGTTCTGGACACGGTACACAGGCTCACGAACATTCGCCTCACCAAAACTCTGGCTCCACTACTGCTGACAGTCCTCCCCCCAGGTCTTCCTAGATGGCATCTAAGACTAACAAGATTTATGATCCAGGCGGCGCGTACGGTAATACCTAGGCTCTGGAAATCATCCTCCCCGCCCTCAATTACATCTTGGTTTCAGGAGATATCCCACCTACATAGAATGGAGGAATTAATTGCTGACTCCAGACACCAGGTAGAGAAACACCACCTTATTTGGGGCCCCTGGCTTGCCTTCACAGACACCGCTGACTTTAGATCCATACACCCAGACCCGAACAGCAACTCTAATCACTGACTCTCGGATGATTTGTTACTGCCACCACTCATATCGGTTACGCCTGGGAACCCACTCCGCTCGCCTCTCCTGAAGGTCAGTTCGCCTGCGTGTAATGTGATTGCAGCATACTACTTGTAGACATAGCTCTCTGCACTTGCCCTCTTGTCAGATAATTCTCCTCCTTCTCTCTCGTTCCCCCCCTCTTTTTCTTTAAACCCTCCTTCCCTCTCCTCATCTTTCTCTCCCCCTCTCAGTCTTTCTCTCCCTTTTCTATGTCTCTTCTCCCCCCCCCCTTCCCCCTCGTCCCTCATCTCCAAATTTATGCATTACTGATCCTACAGTTTTTTATTTTGTTTTTAATTAATGCTTTACATGCCTAAGTTTGCTGCAGACCCCGAAAGGGGATCCGTAGGAGTTGGATATTGGATATTACATTGCCTTACGGTGTTCCAGAAATACAGATGTCAATACCTGCCTTCCTCCTGAGGATTGGCGAGAGTTCTGATATGATATATTGTTCTGTTTACCGTTTCTGCTTGTCAGGGGCCTCTGTAGGCATGCCTCATCCATACTGTGTCCTGAGGATTTTACCTACTTACCGTGCAAGCCCCGTCATAACTACATGCTGTTTGCATAATCTGTATTATATCACATTCATGGATGACTTGCTTTTCTTGTATTGTTTATCTTACAATTTTCAAATAAACCTTTAATGCAAAAAAAAAAAAAAATATGTATAAGTAACTAAAGTGGGGTACAGTGGACCGTTAACTACATAACATAGTAAACTACGGTTTTAGGTCCGGTCAGGAAACCACATACGGGTCAAAACTGAGCCGACCGGAGTCACCGTTTGACTCCCTTCGGATTGTTAAAGTAAATGGAGTCACGGGCTGATTCGGCTGGGGTACGGGAGCGCCCGGCTTGCCCCTCCCCCCGCCGACACCCGTATGTACAAAACGTGGTGTGAATGCACCATAAGATAAGCAAGACTGTCTCGTCAGCACAGTGAAATGGGAGACCACCACTGGTGCGAGTCCCGGGGTGGGACAGAGTGTTACAGTGTTGTGGTTAAACTTTACTTTCCTGGAAAAGTTTCTGAGTTGCCCATAGCAACCAGATTGCTTCCTTCCTTTTTCAGAGGCCTTTTCAAAAATGAAAGAGGCAATCTGATTGGTTGCTATGGGCAACTCAGCTGCTTTTCCAGTAAAGTAAAGTTAAACCACATCACTGTAACACTCTGTCCCACCACGGGTTTTCACACCAGTGGTGGTCTCCCATTCCACTGTGCTGCCAAGACAGTTCTGCTTATCTTACTGTTTTACATGCCATGAGATCCCCATAGACCACAATAGGCCTATTGGTTTCAATGGGCAAAAAAATCACATATTGAATGCACTAGTCACAGTTCCTATACCATTAAAGAAGGGAGGGCTCAACATTCGCAAATATGCGCATATGCGGAAAACCAGTGTAGGGGAAGAGTTGTGCAGTTGCCCATAGCAACCAATCAGATTGCTTCTTTTATTTTTGGAAAGGCCTCTGAAAAATGAAGGAAGCAGTCTGATTGGTTGCTATGGGCAACTTAGAAACTTTTCCAGGAAAGTAAAGTTTAACCACAACACTGTAACACTATGTGCCACCCTGGGACTCGAACCAGTGGTGGTCTCCCATCCATTGGGCTGCCGAGACAGTCTTGTTTATTTTACTGTTTTACATGCTGTGAGATCCCCATAGACCATATTGGGCCAATTGGTTTCAAAGGGCAAAAAATAACACAGTTAATGCTAGTCATAGTTCCCCATACCATTAAAGAAGGGAGGGCTCAATATTCACAAATATGTGCATACCAAATATGCGAATTTTGCGAATATATGATGAATATTCGTAAAATATCGCAAATTCGAATATGGCCTATGCCGCCCATCACTACTCCCTTGTTGTTGCTTCACACGCTTTAGCACTAAAGGAGCGGGAGACCTTGGATGATTTTCTTTGTTTCTCACGTTATGTGGAGATGAGGACCCCCTGATGAATGTTCATGTCTGTGCCCTTCATTTCTCCTCAGATGTTCTAAGCGCAGAGCAGAGAAATAGTAAAGATGGAAATGGACACCAAAGGTGCAGGAACTAGAAATGGCCCATCCGGTCAGCAGGGGTAAGAAGTCATTTCTCTATTGTAATAGGATATATAGGGAAAAATATAGAGATGGTGCTTTATAGTGCTGGTTATCTGCGGTATTAGCAGAGAGATAAACAGATAGGTAAAGGACCTGCTCACCTTTATAGGTTGTGCTATATTACAGGCACAACACTGATAATCACTTTGGGTAGATCGTTGGTCACTGGTGTGTCGGGAACAGCTGGCCGTTGGTCCCATTGAGGACGGTGAAGAATTCAAGAGTACAGATGTGGGAGGTGGAAATCCTAGCAGGGGTTTCCTTTTTCTTCCAGTGAAGATCTGACTGCGGCACTGTAGCGATACATCGGCATAATTACACAGGAGTCAGGTGTAGAATAGCAGTACTTTTTATTAGTAATCATAAAAAAAGTGACATACAGGGGTGGACTACATGTTTCGGAGGGGCTCCCTCTTTCCTCACGTCCAGGTTACAGTGTATAGGTAAAGCATCTTATATATCCAACTCAATGCAAGAATCTTGACACTCGGTCAAAAAGTATCCGCACTCACCGCTAAGATAGCGTATTCAAGCTCCAAACGTGGACATCGGACAACCAGGCAGAGACGTGGGACGCTCAGGGAGGAGGCGACTGCTGGTGGTTTCACGCTATGAAGAGCGCTTCATCCGGCCTTATGAAGTCTGGGACTTGAACCCACACAACTACCAGGACCTTACTGTTTAGCGTTCTGCCTCGCTAGCTGCAAGATTCCCAAAGACCACAATGGGCCTAATAATTTCAATGGGCAAAAAATCACAATGTTATAGAACCAGACTACACTGTCCTATAAACCAACAGGACCTGTACGACAGACCCTGGAGACTGACATCACACTCAGCCTTCACATGGTTGGGTGGGGCAAACCTTCAACTGTTGCAAAACTACAACTCCCAGAATGCACTGGCAGACTGTACATTCTGGGAGTTGTAGTTGAGTTAGGAAACAGACTCTAGCTCAGTGTTTCCCAAACAGTGTGCCTACAGCTGTTGCAAAACTACAACTACCAACATTCACTGACAGCCGAAAGGCATGCTAGGAGTTGTAGTTATGCAACAACTGGCGAATAACATTTTGGAGACCGCTAAGTGATCTCCAAACTGTAGCCCTCCAGATGTTGTAAAACTACAACTCCAAGCATGCCCAGACTGTTCTGGCATGCTGGGAGTTGTAGTTCTGCAACATCTGAAGGGCCAGACATTGCAGAACTACACTGTCCAGTTTCCCTGGCCGTCTGGGCATGCTGGTAATTGTAGTTTTAAAACATCTGTTACTTATTGTGGTCTCCAAACTGTGCCACTTCATATGTTGCAAAACTACAACTCCCAGCATGCCCAGTCAGTGCATGCTGAAGGTTGTAGTTTTGCAACATCTGGAGTACCCCAGTTTGGAGACCACAGTGGTCTGCAAACTGTGGTGCTCCAGATGTTACAAAACTACAACTCCTAGCATGCCCAGAAGGCTTTTTTTTTTTATATATATATATATATAATGTTTTATTTATTTATTTTTTTTTAAGAGAGAAAAAAATGAATTATTTGTGAACCATGCGAACATAAATTATTGGGAGATTTAACTCCCCCCAAATATTCTCAAACGTGCTTTGAATTTCTGGACATTTATGGTTATCGAGAAATAAATAGGAAGGGAAATGCCCAATAGAACCTGATGTTATACGGATAATGTACAAGTGATTCTTATAATGGAGATCTAGGGGGACAATAATCACAATAGATCCCAGAGATCATCACTGAATAGACGAGGGATCTGCGGATACAATACAGTCTGTTAAGGATCCTACAGAAAGTCCGGATCGTCTTGTATCTGGATCAGGATTATTACTTTCCTTCTCAGAATCTTCTCCTTTGTTCTCTTCCCTTATTCTTCATCTTCAGCCACTCTGACCCCCTCACTGCTCTCCGCTCCCTCCGCTGTCCTCGCCGGTTCCCGCTATCCCTGTCTCCTTTCTCCCGCTCTCTTCTCACCGCTGAGCAGCCCGGAGATCACCCGCCGACCCCACCATTTCCACACCCAGAGCTTCAGTCGGATGATATCTTATACCTGCGGCATCTTCCTCCTCTCTTACCGACCGAACACTCCCCGGAGCCCGTGTATTTTCCTCCAGACAGCAGAGATCCTGAAGAGAAGGAAGCGCCATCATAGTCTGGTGTATTTGGGGAATCCTGTTGGGGTTTACTGGGGCAGAACAGGACAGGAGCGCAGATATACTGAGGAATTAGAGCCCAGGATCTAAGGGGAGGAGGCCGAGGGTTTACAGAAGTCTTGGGGCGCATTGCCAATCATACATATCATCAGGAGACACTTTGACCTCTTAATTTTACCCCAAAACCTTTGAACCGATCATTAAAATGTAGCTTTTAAATACTCATTACATACACTGTAGTATAACCTGCGTTTTATATAAAACAAATTAAGAGTGGGTGAGAAATGTGTGTATGTGTGTGTGTGTATATATATATATATATATATATATATATATATATATATATATATATATATATAAAACAAAAAAATGTGGTCTCAAATGGCTGGAGGTGCTCAACCCCAAATGCGGTTGTGCATTTATACTGGGGGAGCAGATCCTGCCCTTGTAGTCCGTTGCTAAGGGCGATCCCCAGCATAGAAAATGCATACAATGGAGGATGCCTGCAGTGAACTACAAGTGCCACAATAGAATCCTACACCAGATAAACGGTGTGGATGTGTAACAATTAGAATACAATATATATATATATATATATATATATATATATATATATATATATATATATATATACACATACATACACACATTAAAATGCATATGCCTTTGTCCTAGATCCTCAACAAGAGACATAAGCTCCCGGCTTGACTATATTCTCCATATTAGAGAAAATGGTATCGTGGTGTTCATATAACATCTAGTTGTATCTGTTTGCGCCTCTGTAACAATTTTAGTGTCAGTTCTTGAGGAAATGTAAAGACTTGTTACAATTTGGCAACATGCAAAGTTTAGAATACAAAGCTCTCACCACCAGGTGTCGCTATTGTAACACACTAACTGATTTGTATATCCTGAAACTGTAAGAATTTCGTGCAGTGACTAATAGAAAATATTTATTGGAAATTATTAAAATTGATTAACCAGAAACGTTTTTCTGATTTTAACCCTCTACTCTACTTAATAGGTTGTGCACATATGAAGTTACCAACCCATACAGAGAATTACTGGGCATTTTGTTCGATCATGGGGGCGCCCTACTGTACTGCCCCATGTAAATGTATATAGAGATTGGAAATAGTGAAGCAGATAGAGCTCCGAGGAATTGTAGGCATAAAGGAGTCTGTATCCGAGGAGCGGGGAATCAGTGTGAACGCCCGAGACCCGGCATCGTGTCATACATGGGGGGCGCTATCATCGCTGAGGATGGGCCCCGCCGCTTCAGAACAAAGATTCATCACAGACGTCACATGTTGTTTTGGCGGGCTCTAGTTTGTATGAATCAGCCAATGGGATGAAGGGGTGTGGTTAACATGAGCCAATGGGGATGAGACCAGGAGTATAAATATTCTGCTCTGCGATCTCTTCCCATCATTTCTCCGCTGTGTACGTGTACAGAGGATCATGGCCAGGACCAAGCAGACCGCTCGTAAATCCACCGGAGGGAAAGCTCCCCGCAAGCAGCTGGCTACCAAGGCCGCAAGGAAGAGCGCTCCCGCCACTGGTGGGGTGAAGAAGCCTCACCGCTACCGTCCAGGTACAGTGGCTCTCCGTGAAATCCGCCGCTACCAGAAGTCCACTGAGCTGCTGATCCGGAAGCTCCCCTTCCAGCGCCTGGTGAGAGAGATCGCCCAGGACTTCAAGACCGATCTTCGCTTCCAGAGCTCGGCGGTCATGGCCCTGCAGGAGGCCAGCGAGGCTTACCTGGTGGGACTCTTTGAGGACACCAATCTGTGCGCCATCCACGCCAAGAGGGTCACCATCATGCCCAAAGACATCCAGCTGGCCCGCAGGATCCGTGGGGAGCGAGCTTAGATCTGCCCGGGACCCGCATACAACACAAAGGCTCTTTTCAGAGCCACCAAGTTCTCCATAAAATGAGCTGATATCACCATCTTATGTTTTTCTGTCCCGATTGTCTTGCTGAGCTCTGAAATATAATCCCGGGATTGTTCTCTGTAGTTTGCCCTGTACTGTACCAGCGGCCCCTTCTATGTTACGGGTTATACTGTGACCCTGATCGGTAGAAGAAATATGAAGCGCTGAGTGATAATTAGATTAATCGGGCGCTGGGTCCTAGTGCCGCCTCTCCCGGCCATGTGTTCCTTTAATTGGAGAGAGGGGATTTATTCGGTTCACTCGGTCCTGTTATCGGTTAATATGCCGGCTGCCTGCACCCTTCTCACGCACAGAACATCTCACTGTCCAGGCTGTAATGTAATAGACCATCAGCCCCATCATCCTCACTGATGACCGCACATCGCTCCACGCACTATACAGCGGCTGTAATATCCAGGTAATGATACAACTGCTGAGTATAGAGAGCGGAGGAATGATTCCCTTGTATCCATCTGTACAATCCCAAGCCTCGGGGGCCAGAAGAGCCTCTGCTGTGCACACAACCCCTACACCTGGGGCTTTATCAAAGTCATCAATATATAGAATCTGGGCTAAGGGAGCGTTCAGTCCTGTATTCCGTTCATTGTGCAACAGCGACATCTACTGTCAGTTTACTGCAATCACATTACTAGATATCAGGTTCCCGTTAATTTTGTGGTTTTCTGTTTCTTTTGCGGTCAACTCATTATTCTATAAAGGATTACATTCTAATATCTGCTGATCAATAATAAACGTTAACCCTTTAACGTCTGATAGTGTGAATATATCGCTAATAGAGTAAGATCAGTAATAGTCCGATTCCTGACTTTGAGATACTGATTATGATGGAGGAAACTGGTATTATCCTTAATACTGTGGTGTCCTCCCTGCTGTGCATTGTGGGACTGCGTCATTATTGTAGTGCAAATTAACGCTAAAGGGTTAATAATGAGCCGTGTGCGCGGTCCCGTCCGATGCCTAATGCTCATTGGCTGATCACAGGACGTTCAGGATTTGAATTTCCCGCTTCCTCCAGACCCGATAACAATGGAGAGATCTCCCCGAGATGTAGAGGCTGATCCTGTGGCTGACTACTACCCTCATCCTCCTTGTTTATCACTTTCGCACAGATGAACATTTTTTGAGATCGTAGAGAAGAATGTGCGGACTAAACTTATTCTGGCGTCACAGCAAAGATAAAGCTGTGAGATAGGAGGACGGGAATTCTGTTCCGCGGTCCTGACCTGAGAGGGAGCGGGGATGAAGTGAGGGCTATAAAGCAGAAAACCGGCCCTGTGCGGAGGATCACATTCCTCTACAGAAAGTGTTATTCATTACACCGGTTATGTACAGACCATGGGGAGTATAGGAGGGATAATCGGAGACTACGGGTGGATGAGATTTAGTTACACTGACCAAATGTCAAAAGGGAAACTATAGAGAACTGATCTACAGCGCCCCCCGCTCCACCACAGGAGAATATACACCCTGCAGTCAGTGAGAACCGCAGCCGCCGCTCTGATCTCACCCGATCCCGGAGCAGAATATATATAGTATCAATAGACTGTACTGACAGAATAGCGGCCACATATACAGAAGAGAATACGGGGAATACAGACAGGAGAAGCACCAGCTCTATTCTAGACAATGTGGGTGGCTCTTAGAAGAGCCTTTGGGGTGACAGCAGAAGGGGGAGCAGGTTACTTAGCGCTGGTGTACTTGGTGACGGCCTTGGTGCCCTCGGACACGGCGTGCTTGGCCAGCTCTCCAGGCAGCAGCAGGCGCACGGCGGTCTGGATCTCCCGGGAGGTGATGGTGGAGCGCTTGTTGTAGTGAGCCAGGCGGGAGGCTTCCCCTGCGATGCGCTCGAAGATATCATTCACAAAGGAGTTCATGATGCCCATGGCCTTGGAGGAGATGCCGGTGTCAGGGTGGACCTGCTTGAGCACCTTGTACACGTAGATGGCATAGCTTTCCTTCCTGGTCTTCCTTCGCTTCTTGCCGTCATTCTTCTGAGTCTTGGTCACGGCTTTCTTGGAGCCTTTCTTGGGCGCTGGAGCAGACTTGGCGGGATCAGGCATGATGATCAGTCACAAAACTTCTCCACTAAAACAGAGAGAAAAATGATGCTTCCTCCTCCCACTGCAGCCGTATTTATAGGCAGCCCATGCAAATGAGAAATGCTGTCTGCTCGCTGTTCTACTGGAGGAGCAAATCATGTGACCTGTGGGAGTGTCATAAGCCCCGCCCAGTGCAGTTTATTGGTGTCTCTTTAATTCTCGTCACAATTGGCTGGATTCAAATGTACCCAATCACAGGAGCCGGAGGGCGGAGCAGGAACCTATAAAAAGCAGCAGAAAGGAAATTACGGTTACATCACAGAGAGGCTTCTTTTGAGCGTTTTACGGTTTACTTATCATTATGTCTGGACGCGGCAAACAAGGAGGAAAGGTTCGGGCTAAGGCAAAGACCCGCTCATCCCGGGCAGGACTCCAGTTCCCCGTCGGTCGTGTACATAGGCTTCTCCGCAAAGGGAACTACGCCGAGAGGGTGGGCGCCGGTGCTCCCGTATACCTGGCCGCTGTGCTGGAGTATTTAACCGCTGAGATCCTGGAATTGGCCGGTAATGCCGCCCGGGACAACAAGAAGACCCGCATCATCCCCCGTCACCTGCAGCTGGCCGTGCGCAATGACGAGGAGCTGAACAAACTGCTGGGTGGGGTGACCATCGCCCAGGGAGGCGTCCTCCCCAACATCCAGGCCGTGCTGCTGCCCAAGAAGACCGAGAGCAGCAAAGCGGCCAAGAGCAAGTGATCACCGCTTATCCCAGACCCATCCTGAACACCAAAGGCTCTTCTAAGAGCCACCACATTGTCTACTACAGAGCTGGCACCGCTGATCTTGTCTGATAAGGATTAGATTTGACATGTTCTTTATACGGGGTTATAGTAGAACTGATACGTTTCTTTCATTAACAGTATGAGAGGGATTGGACACCTTCACTTTTATTAAAAAAAAAAAAACTACCAGAAAACTTCCTATAGCAGATTGTGACCCTCAGCACAAGGACAGTTTCCTCCTCACTCCATCCCCGCTACCCTCACTAAGGGGGACGGGTACAGTTTCTACATATGGATTTTGAGGTGCAGCCAGCAATGTAATCACGTGTACAGGGACGAGACTAAGCGAGAAAGTCAAAATCTCCAATGAGCGTAAACTATCGGGGTTATTGCTCCACCTACAAAGTTAACCCTTCATTGTCCCTCGTTATTTATGCTCTTTCCCCTTCAGTCCCCGGAGCGCTCTCTGCTTCACTAGTCCCAATCCCTATATACGCTTACACGGTGCACTATAGTAGAGCGCCCCCATATTTAGTCTCCATTGGCTTTATATTACGTTTACAAGAAATAAGCCCAATAATTCTCCAGATGGATAAAACACCATGTGCACAACCTATTAACTAAAGGGTTACATTAACCCCCAAGTCTCTGGTAAATTAATTGTTTCCTTATATCTATCCATAGATCGTCTGTCGCAGCAGTATAAATCGTTAGTTTATACAGATCAGATACATTGTGTTACAATAGCGACACCTGGTGGTGAGAGCTTTGTATTCTAATCTTTACATGTTACCAAATAGTAACAAGTATTTCCCAGGTGCTGATACAAGTTACAGAGGCGCAAATAGATACAACTGTGGATGGTGACTAAAACTTATAATAACACAGCACAATAATTTCAGCTGCTCTTATACACCCTGCTTATCCTATACCAGATATAAGTGTCCTAAGGGGATCTAGAACAAATAAATACATCTGCATTGTCCTCGATATAACATATAAAGTGATGTAATGTAGAAGGTTTGTATATTAGGGTGAGGAGTGACAGATATTTATCTCCAGGATCATAGATTATAGAACATGATCCGGCGAGAAAGAGGAGGGAAGCGGGTGTCGGCTAGTAATGTATTCTCCGCATTGTAGTGTTAGTACAGAACTCCCGGGCAGCGATCATAATCTGGGCCATGTAATGTTATACTACGGTCCCTCCACATGTTTAGGGGAAGGAGTCTCCACATCTATTATATTCATCGCTCTGTATAGAATCACATCTCCCACCTGATCTGCTACTAGTTCCCCCGACACTGAACACATCGGCCGATCTATATTTACAGCAAAGGAAACTACGGAGCTACTAAACTAAACACTTTGAGCACCATATACCGGAGCCACAGCTCGGGCCATCGAGATAAAATCCTTGCAAATCCCAAAATCGGGTTTCCTCTTCAATATGCAGCTTCTATATCTTAACCACGATAATTGTACAGACAAGGACAATACACTACGACAGATCTCCGATAACACACAGCAGTGTAAACACAAGGAATTGTAGCCTTTCCATAGAACATGTGGGCGGCTCTGAGAAGAGCCTTTGGGTTGGTGAGATGGAGCAGAGTAGAAGC
Source organism: Hyla sarda (assembly GCF_029499605.1). Taxonomy (NCBI): domain Eukaryota; kingdom Metazoa; phylum Chordata; class Amphibia; order Anura; family Hylidae; genus Hyla; species Hyla sarda. The sequence continues at coordinate 127,521 of NW_026610937.1, read as the reverse complement.
AGAATTAACCTCCGAAGCCGTAGAGAGTGCGGCCCTGGCGCTTGAGGGCGTACACCACGTCCATAGCGGTGACGGTCTTCCTCTTGGCGTGCTCGGTGTAGGTGACGGCGTCACGGATGACGTTCTCCAGGAAAACCTTCAGGACACCGCGAGTCTCTTCATAGATGAGGCCGGAAATACGCTTCACACCTCCCCTGCGAGCTAGACGGCGGATAGCAGGCTTAGTGATACCCTGGATGTTATCCCGGAGCACCTTCCTGTGCCGCTTGGCTCCGCCCTTACCGAGACCTTTTCCTCCTTTGCCGCGTCCTGACATCCTGCTGGTTGAGAATTGAATGAATAACGTTTGAGGCGCGGAGTCCTAGCTTATATAGCACATGTGCGGACCAGAAGGAAAACTGTAACAAGATGACGTCCACATGGGCGTTTCCTTTTACTGAATTTACATTACCGGCCCCTCCCCCTTCTCTTTTGATTGGCTGAACACAGAATCGTTGGTGATTTTGAATTTCCCGCTCACCCTGTAATTCTCCGCTCTGGGAGAGAAGACACTTGTCCCGTGTTATGTGATCTCATGTTCAGGCGGCTCATTCTCAGGCTGCGGATGCCGGCACTTTCCGTATACAGTGACCGGGAATAATCACCAGGGCCCGTCCTGACATCTCCTGTTCTTATATAGAGGAAGAGGAGAGAAATCACCAAAGCTCCGGTATCAGCCAATCGATACTATGTATCAGGACTATAGCTCCGTACAGTGTTAACTCTTTAGTGTCCACATGTTCTGTTTCTTGTTTTATATCTGTACGGAGACTGCGGTGTGTAATGGCTGGGACTGTATATATTATATATAATTACACTGCAGTCACCATTCTATGTCCATTCTGATCTCTCGCATATTGTCTCCGTTCTCTTTCATCCTACATCGTCATTGACCTATATTTACCCATGAAATTAGATACTAACGAACTCTTAATTAATTACATCCAAATGTTCTCTTTGTAGCGTCAATCATCATATTTAGTTCTATTAAGTTCATTGATGTTACTTTGATTAATTGGTCTTTTCACTCTCATTCCTAAATGTCATCTCCTGCCGGGGCTCGTTCCTACGATCGGTCTCCTATACGGTATAATATATTGGGTTACATAGAAAACTATTTACTGCCATGTTGTGGTAGCTGAACACAGTACAAGAAAAAAAACTTTTGAATAGTCTTTACATTCTTCAGCCTTACCACTAGGTGGGGACAAAGTACAGTGCAGCCTCTTCTAGGGATTCAGGCGAGAAAGGAAAAGTGTTGAACAGTGTCTTTTGCCATCTAGTGGCCGCAGAGCAGATTTCAGCGAAGTTCAATATAAAGTTATTAATTTTGGCCAAGTTTCTTTTCTCATTCTGCTATAATTTTAGCCCTTAATTAATTTGATTGTAATAGTGTTTAATAGAAATATGTATTTTTTTTTTTTATAATTATTTTTCTAATCTCCTTTTTACATTAACCCCTCAATGATGCTGTATTTTTTTTTATATATTTGTTTTCTCTTTTAACTTTTCACTAAAAAAATAATAATCAATATCTCTGTCAATGTTTCATCTACAGACCCATATGAAGGCTTGTTATTTGTGAGACCAACTACACTTTGTAATGGCATCCTTCACTTTACTACTAAGTCTACAGCAAAGCCAAAAAAAAAGAGAAAATTATAGGGTGAAATAAACAAAAAAAGTTAAAAAAAAGTTTTAAAATGATTATTTTTAATTATTATTATTATTATTATTATTATTATTATTTTTTTTGGGGGGGGGGTCCAAGTTTAAGGGGGAGGGGAAGTGATGGCTGCACATTCACATGTCATACATTGTAATTCCCATACTTGTGCTGAGAAGCAATAGAACAATCAAGTGTTACTATACATTTCACTCAAACTGTACAAGCCAACTCGTCACTTCACGGTCACCTGATTCAAGTGAGTCCCTAACTTAACAACTTCTCCTTTTAATGACATGGCAGGGTGCATAAACATTTTGTTTTCCGCGTATCTGCTAAGAAATGCATTGCAGTCCACACAGTCATAGTACCACCTTCGGGATCTCTAATAAAAATTCTGTCCGTTCCTTCTGTGGTGGGAACCCGGCCTTACTGTGCAGAATTCAGATCCCTTTATAGCGCAAGGTTCTATAGAATGTGGGTGTGATGATGATTTGGTCACTTTCCCTTTTAGAATCTTTGAAGGCAGATATAAAAGTCTCTAGCTATGCTTCTCACACTTTTTGTAATGTTGATAGTGATGATATAAAGCAGGGTCGGCACTGCCACTAGGCAAACTAGGCAGCCGCCTAGAGCGCAGAACCGATTTTGTGACTGATATGAATTCCTGTAGAAGACTGTCTTAGCTATGTTAACCTTACAGAGAGATTTTTTTTTTCCAAATAAAAGTTTATTCAGTTTTAGAATAATGTGCATTATAACAAAAACACAATAATCATTTAACAGGAGAGTTGCATAATAATTTGCCCATAGCATAGTATGTGTAGAAAATACTCTCTTTGTAACAGACTGCCAGTCATGTAACTATCTAGGTATTGTTACAATATACATGGTGGGGACTAATGTCTGTTCAGAGAATGCCTCTCTTAACTAGGTAGTGATAATCTTTAGATACCATAATGAAAAAGCTTCTACGAGATCCCGTATTGTATCTAATCGGAATCAAAATGGGGTAAATGAGAGGTAAGGTCAAAACTTGTGGTATCAAGCAGTCTGGCGAATTAAATGACATTGTAAACTTAACTTAACTAAAAGAGAAGGAAAGGAAAAGAAAGGTGGGTAGAGACGTAGGGGTAAGTAGAAGAGAAAAAAAGGGGGGGGGGGCATAGGGGATACAAAAGAAGAGTTACATGGAAGAAGAAGGGACCATGGAAGACATATCAAGAACTTACCGCACAGGCCAAACCACACCGGAATCACTGTCGCGCCCAGTGCTCACAGGAAAAAAAAGGGTATGTATAATAGAAGTGTACATGTCCAAATACATGTTGATAGGAAAAGGGTAGTACACTGGGTATAGACAGGGGTTCTAATGGGTGTTTGTATATCAGTTGGCAAGATACAGAGTCTCATATTCCGGGGAGGATACAAAGGTTAGCCAAGGTGACCAGATCGCAGTATACCTGGCTAGCTGGCTGGGAGAGTCGGCCATCAGCTCCTCCATTCTATGTAATTTAGATATGTCAAGTAGCCAAGAGGAGATTGAAGGTACCGAGACCGACTTCCACAACCTCGGGATAACAGCTCTGGCCGCTATCAACAGGAATGAGATTAGACGTGAAGTGTTCTTGGGTAGCGATGTTGGAAAAATCGATAATAAAAGAGTCTCAGGTGTGCGCTGGAGACCCACCGATGTGATACGTTTAATAATGTCTAAAACCTTCAACCAATAAGAAGTTAGTCTAGGGCATGAGAGACATATATGCAGCATGGTGCCTCTATCACCAGTGCATCTCCAGCACAAATCCGATGTTCCCGGGTACATATTAGCCAGTAACGTTGGGACCCTATACCATCTGGAAAGGATTTTATAGTTAATTTTGTGGGTTTTACATGACACAGAGGTTTTATGGCACCGTAGCAGGGTCTGTGTCCAGGCTAAATCTGGGATTGCGTGGCCCATGTCCCTTTCCCAACCCACTTTGAATGGGAGAGGTTTGGATGTCGTCCTCCTAAGTAAGAGAGGGTAAAGTAAGCTTATTACATGAGACAGCTGAGAGCTTCTTGTACACAGTTTCTCAAAGTCAGTTAGAGGTCTGTGACGTTTCCAGATGTTTTTAGCGGAGGCATAGAAATGTGTGAGTTGAGAATATTGGAAAAGGTGGGCCGTGGTTGGGTTTGTCCCGTCTATGATTACTGAGAGGGGTTTCAGAGATGTATCATTCAAGAGAGATCGAAATGTAACATAATCCCTGGCCTTAAAGGATAGGAACGAGGAGTGAGATTGTGTGGGAGGAAATATTGAGTTGTGGAATAAAGGCATTAAGGGTCCATCTGGGGTGTAGAGGGGTGTCCGAAATAGATACATTTTGGTTGCCTGACTAATAGAAGTCAGAACCGGTGGATAATACTTGATGGTTCCCCTAGCCAATTTAATTGGGGGGCTCCACAGGATTGATCTAAGGTCACTCCCTGTAATGTCCCGTTCTATCTGTAACCATTGCTTATCAGAGACATGATGAAAACAGTCTAGAACTCGATTGAGTACAGTCGCTAAGTAGTAAGAGTGGAAATCGGGGAGGGCTAGTCCTCCTTCATCTTTTCTCCTGACCAGCACATGTCTCGCCAGTCTGGTATGTCCACGATTCCATACAAAGCTATTCTATAGGGAGATTAATTCTTTGAAAAAAGTGCGGGGCAGGGCTATAGGAATTGTGGAAAATAGGTATAGGAGGCGAGGTAGAGTGTTCATTTTAAGGATGTTTATTCTTCCTATCCAGGAGAAGTCTTTCTTTTCCCATTTGGATAGATCCGCTCGCAACGCTTGTAAGAGTGGTGCATAGTTAAGTTTAAAAGTTTCCGTATGAAGTGATGGTATTTGAATTCCTAAATAAGTGATCGAGTGATGTTGCCACTTGCATGGATATGAGGTCTGCAGTAAGCGAACCATTGTCTGGGACAAAGTAATGTTGAGTGCCTCGCATTTTGATGAATTTAATTTATAATTACTGAGAGCTGAGAATGTTTTGATCGTGGACAATAGAGAAGGGAGAGATGTAAGTGGTGAAGAGAGGTAGAGCAACAAGTCACTGCAAACGACGCACACTTGTGATGGCCCGAGGGCAGAGCAATCCCCTTTATATTTGGGTTATTTTGTATAGCTATTAACAGGTGTTCCATGCAGATAACATATAGTAGCGGTGAAAGGGGACAACCCTGCCTCGTGCCATTTCCAATATGCAACGGGAAGGAGAGATGCCCGTTAATCCTAATCTGAGCCTGGGGGCTTGTATATAGTGCTTGTATGCGGGAGAGCATGTTGGGACCTATACCTATTTGAGATAAAGAGGCAAACATGAATTCCCAGTCCACCCGGTCAAAAGCCTTCTCGGCATCTAGAGACAAGAGGAAGAACGGGCATCTCTGCGCACGTGCTTGATGTATCAAAGAGAAGGTACGAAGGGTATTGTCCCTCGCCTCTCTGCCTTGCACAAAGCCGACTTGATCCAGGTGGACTAGGGAAGGCACGTACGGGGACAATCTATTAGCGATTAATTTAGCGTACAATTTGGTGTCCGAATTAAGTAGAGAAATGGGACGATAACTAGGACATAGAAGCGGGTCCCTACCCTCTTTAGGGATCACAGTTATATATGCTCTCAAAAAGGACGGGGAAATGTTAGGGGAGTTAGACATGGAGTTAAATGCCTCGAGCAACGAGGGGGCCACATCTTCCCGCAAGATCTTATAGAACTTGGCTGTATAGCCATCAGGGCCTGGGCTTTTACCTGCAGGCATGGTAGATATAGCATCAAACAACTCTACTTGCGAGAATGGCTCCTCCATTGCCCGAATTGCATCGATAGATAATCGAGGCAGTGCAGTGTCAGAGATAAACTGTGATAGAGACGGAGTCTCAGGGTTAGTGGGAGAGGTAGAACCGTGCTTGGGGAGATTATATAGCGAAGAGTAATATTTATGGAAGGATTCCAAAATGTCAGGTGTCAAATAAGAGGGGATTCCATTCGGATCTTTAATTGCCGGGATAAAAAGAGAGGATTTCTTATTTTTGAGAGCTCTTGCCAGCAACTTGCCCGATCTGTTACCCCATTCATAAAATAACTTTCCTGTCAATTGTTTGTGTGAATTGTTCATAAGCGATAGTAAGTCTGTGCGTACTTTAATAATGTCTCTGAAGACCATATCTTGTTGTGTACGTTTGTGCAGAAACTCAAGCGACTGTAACTGTGTTTGTAAGGAGTGAAATTTTGCCGATGCTTCCCTCTTCAATCTCGTCCCATGTTTAATGAAGACACCCCTCAGGACACACTTTAGAGCTTCCCATTTGGTGAGAGGAGAGGAAGCATCAGAGGCATGGTCTGCATAGAAGTGGGAGACAGTCGTCTTAAGGTCTTGGAGACATAGTGTATCCAAAAGGAGGGTCTCATTAAGCCTCCAGGTGGGGCGAGGTCTGGCAAAAGCCGGTAGCGAGATGGAGCAAAACACCGGAGCGTGGTCTGAGATAGCTATATTGCCTATTTGAGACCGTAAAATCGTATGGAGTAAGTGATGTGAGCATAGTAAATAATCTATTCTACTATATGTGCCTCGTGCATTAGAGTAGAATGTATAATCCCTGTCCTGAGGGTTAAGGGATCTCCATATGTCACTAAGCTGAAGATCATGTAGTTTCTTTCTCAAGGCTCGGAGTTTGCTGTGAGAGAGCAGTGAATGGCCCGTTGAAGTGTCTATGTGGGGGAAGAGTGGAAGGTTGAAATCACCCCCCAAGAAAATCGGGCCAGTGGCAAAGTCGGACAGGGTGTTTAGCGTCTTAATTAGAAAGGGGACCTGAGATCTATTGGGCGCATATATGTTTGCGAATGTGTATCTCTGATCCCAGAATCTCACAGTTCGCAAAGATATATCGGGATTTCGGATCAGTATGGGAAGATGTGATAGAGATTGGGAGGGATTTATGGAAGGCTATAGACGTCCCTTTTGAGCGGGAGTCCGGGTTGGTGCTATGAATCCATTGAGTGTAGTATTGATTATTTATTTTAGGTATATGGCCAGATTTAAATTGAGTTTCTTGTAGGAACAAAATGTGAACTTTCTGTCTATGGAATGAATATAGTGTTTGAGCTCTTTTCTCAGGCGTATTAAATCCCTGTATGTTGAGGGAGGCAAGTTTAAGATCAGTCGACATATTTGGTTAGGAGAGGTGGACACCATATGGGCCAGGCACGACAGCACCCCGGTCGGTCCAGTCTGCACGGCAAGCTAGGTTGGAGGAAGATGGTCCTGTAAAAGAAGAAAAAGTGGAGAGATGAATTAGGAGGGAGTGTAGTAGTAGAAAAAGGAAGTACCCATAAGGGAATGAGTACACGGTGTCTACAAGAAAGGGCCATAAGGGCCAATAGTAAGACTGGAACCAGTCCAATCATGCAACTAGTGGGGGTAACGTAGAAGTCTCGCTAGGGTAAATCTACAGGCTATAACAAATTAGGTCAAAAATTAGAACCGCTAAAAAAAAAAAAAAAAAAAAAAGGACTTAAAGAACATGGGTCATGGTGTAGGCCATGACAACCACTGCAGGGTACAGTGAGGCAATTAACTATTAAAGAGAAAGCAAAGCCATCTCTTTGTAGTAGCGAGTGTATGGGAGGCAACAGGTCATAGTTAGCCCTGTGCTTTTTTCTTGCATTGGTCTCTAAGTGTGTAGTAAAAGAAAGTAGAGTCAAAAATATGTGTCAGGGATTTGACCAAGATCCACTTTCTAAGTGCGGAGGTGAATAATAGTGTTGAGCGGCATAGGCCATATTCGAATTCGCGAATATATGGACGAATATTCGTCATATATTCGCGAATATTCGCATATTTGTTATATTCGTTTTATTTTCGCATATACGAAAATTCGCGTATGCGGAAATTAACATATGTGAATATTAGCATATACAAAATTAACATACGAGTAACTTCGCATATGCGGAAATTAGCATATGCGAATTTTCGCACGCCAGTCTCACACAGTAGTATTAGAGCCTTCTTTACACCACACTAGCTGGAAGCAGAGAGGGGTGATCACTGTGATGTGTACTGTGAAAAAAAAGAAAAAAAAAAAACGAATATTCGTAATTGCGAATATATAGCGCTATATTCGCGAAATTCGCAAATTCGCGAATATGCGATATTCGCGAATAATATTTGAATTGCGAATATTCGTGAGCAACACTAGTGAATAATGCGACATTAGAAGACAGACATTCAAACTCAATATCTAAGTACAAGTCAGTAGGTGCTTCTGGGTCCAGACAACGGTTATGGAAAAGGCGTTCAAGTAATAGTAAAGTAACAGAAACTGGGCCAGATGGCCCTCACAGGTATTTGTTGTCAAGGAAAGTTAGTGTAGTGTTGACGACAAGGTTATGGTGAATGTACATCAGGTTTTGCGTTTCATCAGAGAAGTCTTCTGTGACATCGGTTAGGTGTCTTGCTGGGTGGGAGCATTGCGTTTATGAGCAAGCTGGGCTATCGGTGGATAAGAGGTAAGGCGAAACATTCTATCCCATTCCGGAAGAGAAATTGGAGGGAGACGAAAAGTATTCAGAAAGTTCTGTAAATCCATTGGATGTCTTAGCGTTGCTGTAGTGGTATCGTACTTAGCAATTAGTGAGAAGGGAAAGCCCCAACGATACACAATTCGGGCGTTATTCAGGAGTTGCAGAAGCGGTTTAAGAGCTGCTCTTAGCTTGAGGGTACGGAGGGAAAGATCCGGGAACAAGTAAATGGGATGGCTATTGTAGGTGAGATTCTTCAGGGATCTCGCTTTTTTCATGATGTCCTCTTTCACGAGGTAGTGATGCACTCTGCAAATGATATCCCTTGGTTTGGCTGGATCCGGATTTTTTGCTCTAAGAGCCCTATGAGCTCTATCCAGTTCAAGGGGTGTGTCTAAAGGCTTCTGGAGGATTTCATTAAATATTTTTTGTAAGGTAGTTGTAATGTCTTGTGGGGAAACGGATTCAGGCAGTCCTTTGATTCTTATATTGTTTCGCCGATTGCGATTGTCTAGGTCATCAAGATGATCTATTTCCGCCGCTTGGTGAAGAGAGAGGTTTTTAGTCGCCTCCTGTAGGGTTTGAATCTGAGCGGAGGCAGTAGTACGAAATTCCTCAAGCGATTGTACTTTGACTTTAAGTTGAGTGATGTCTGATTTGACCGGTTTGAGGTCTTTTTTCCAAGCAAGGCGCAGGTCATTTGCCATATTCTGGATGTCCGATTTGGTCGGAATTAGAGCCAGCAAGGCCTGTAGTTCCGGATGGTCCTTCAGTGTGTTAGTTGCCATTTCAGGGGTGGGTAAGGAAGAGTCAGAAATCGTATCAACAGTGAGGGTGGGTCTGTCAGCTCCACAGGCTCTTCTAAGGTTTTGTTTCTTGCCTATGAGAGCTTCATCTGAAGAGGAGTGGTCTGCACCCTTCGCTACGGCTGTTTTCGCCTTCAGTGGAGTTTTGAATAACTTCTTCTTGGCGGGTGGGCTAGCGCCCCAATATTCAGGGGTGTCACTATCTTCTGTGGAATCTCGTATCTCATCCTCAGAATGGGAGATGTCTGAATCCATAGCTTCCGCCCAGTCAACAGCATTTATTGCAGGAGGACCAGAAACAGGTTGCTGAGAGGTTGATAGTGGTAGATGGGAATCACTAGTGATATTGTTAGAGTGGGTATATGTCTCAGCGGAGATACTAGGTGTAGTTGCTGATGGAAGTCCCTTAGAGAGAGGAGCAGGTTTTAAAGGTGGTTGTGGCACCGTCTGGGTTGACTTGGGTGGATATGAGAGTTGAGGAGGAGCTGCAGCATCTATATTTGTACTGATAGACTGCCGAGCTTGATCAGTACATATGGGGTTAATAGTATCTGGCATAGTGGTATACTTAGGGGTCTGTGAGATCGTTCCTGAGGTTTGTAACAGAGTTTGGGTAAGTTTCAGCTCACCTCTCATGTCAGATCTTACTTGTAAGGGGGGGGCCGTCACTCCGGGCAGGCGTAATGGCGGCCTGGGAGGAGGCCACGCACCCCTTCATGCTGTGCTGCTGTGTGTTCGGGGGGTTTCGCGCTGCATCACGTTGAGGCAGTGGAGTCTGAGGAGGTGCCTTCGGTTGGTGCGGCTTTCCAGTAGCTGCCGACATCTTTAGTGGGGGTATTGAGGTCTCCGATTGCGAGCACTCCTCTCCTGTGCGCTCCGTGCTAACCGGGGAGCCGGAAGCTGAGGAAACTGTATGCTGCGCAGCGTTTCCAAATCGAGGCTGCAGCACTGGTGGAGGCCTCGGTCCAGCGTCTGAGGTCTGTAGGGGCTGAAAATAAGCCGGGATGGTCCTAGGTTTGTCTCCGGTGCTTTTAGGTTTCTTCTTGTGCTTTTTACTGTGCGATCTGCCTCCCATATCAGTGTATATGGCCTCTAATAAAGCGGTCCGCCAGGAGCTCTCAGACCATGCGACTTGTCCCGAGCGCGTCAAGCCACGCCCCCCCTACAGAGAGATTTAATTTTTATATATATATATATATATATATATATAATGTATATATATATATATATATATAATTTTTTTTTTTTTTTTTTTTTTTTTGTCATGGGACTAGTTCCACCACTGATCCTATATCTGTCCTGTGAGACGGAGTGGGGATTTGGCCTAGGGTAGCAAAAATCTTTACACCAGATGACAGAAAGGCCTCCTTTTTCAGTTCGGCGGGTCCTGTCCCCTCAGTGAGCAGCGCAGTGTTGTACAGAGTGGGGCAGCTACGTCACATCTCAGCAGTGCATAATAGAATTGAAAATAATTATTTATTTTCTTCACAGGCCCCCAACTACCTAGTGAAAAATATAGCCCTGTACACGGTACTTTACAAAAAAGACACAATGCCCTCATGTGACTGCATCCGGTATTGCAGCTAAGCTCCCCTCACATGAACACCAGACACCATGAATGAGCAGCTTTTTATATTTATAATTCTATGAAGACTCATTTGTAACTTAGAAACACATGAGTCTCTGTATGATGTGTGCAAAAGGGACAAGCAGAGCAAAACCTAACCCAGGTGAATTCATACGAGGAATTTTAATTTTTTTCTAGAGATCAGTGAATCGAAGTTGACGAACCCGAATTCGTAACAAATTTCATGAACAATTTGATTTGCAACTAATGTGAATATCGCTGCAATTCTATTGCGCAAACAGCTTCATTAAACTCAATTTTACAGCGTTCCAGGCTATCGGAGAGCTAAGATGGCGGATCCACATGTGAGTCAATTGCCCCCCCCCGCTCCCTAGTATGGTGGAGCCGAAGCTGTAAGCTCCGGCTCCACCATTCACTAACCTTACACACACACTGTGAGTACACAGCGTGTGAGCTGCGGGGACAAGATCCACTAAAGGCCGGCGCGATGACGTCACATCATCGCGCCGGCGCCTGGAGGACCCGTCCCCGTGGCCTGCATACTGTAAGTAAGGGTATGCTCAGGGTCCAGGGGATTAGGGAAACAGGATATGCGCCACTGTTAGGAGGAGGGGGGGGGGGTCAGAGAAAAGGGAATATTTAATGAGGGTCTGCAGTGCAAAGCACAGGGGGCATTATATGTGAAGAGCACATGACAGGGGGGCCCCCTGTCCTGTGCCCTTTACATATAATGCCCCCTGTGCTGTGCCCCTCACATAATGCCCCCTGTGCTGTGCCACACATATAAATTATATGTGTGGGGCACAGCACAGGGGGCATTATATGTGTGGGGCACAGCACAGGAGGGCATTATATAATATACAGCCCCCTGTTCTGTGCCCCACACATATAATGCTCCCTGTGCTGTGCCCCTCACATATAATGTCCCCTGTGCTGCGCCCCTCACATAATGCCCCCTGTGCTGTGCCACACATATAAAGTATATGTGTGGGGCACAGCACAGGGGGGCATTATATGATATAATGCCCCCCTGTTCCGTGCCCCACACTTATAATGCCCCCTGTGCTGTGCCCCTCACATATATTGCCCCCTGTGCTGTTCCCCTCACATATATTGCCCCCTGTGCTGTGTCTCACACATATAATGCCCCCTGTGCTGTGTCCCTCACACATAATTCCCCATCATGTGCCCCTCATATATAATGCCCCCATCATGCGCCCCTCACATATAATGCCCTCTGTGCTGTGCCCCTCACATATAATGCCCCTGCCATGTGCCCCTCACATATAATGCCCCCATTATTTGCCCCTCACATATAATGCCCCCATCATGCGCCCCTCATATATAATGCCCCCTGTGCTGTGCCCTTCACATATAATGCCCCCATCATGCGCCCCTCACATATAATGCCTCCTGTGCTGTGCCCCTCACATATAATGCCCCCATCATGCGCCCCTCACATATAATGCCCCCTGTGCTATGCCCCTCACATATAATGTTCCTGTCATGTGCTCCAAACATATAATGCCCCCTGTGCTGTGCCCCTCACATATAATGCCCCCTGAGGGGACAGGACATGGGGCTTTATATGTGAAGGGCACAGCACAGGGGGGCATTATATGTGAGGGGCGCATGATGGGGGCATTATATGTGAGGGGCACAGCACAGGGGGCATTATATGTGTGGGACGCATGATGGGGGCATTATATGTGCGGGACACATGATGGGGGCATTATATGTGCGGGATGCATGATGGGGGCTTTATATATGAGGGGCGCATGATGGAGGCATTATATTTGAGGGGCAAATAATGGGGGCATTATATGTGAAGGGCACAGCACAGGGGGCATTAAATGTGTGGGGCATATGACAGGAGCATTATATGTGAGGGGCACAGCACAGAGGGCATTATTATGTGGGGGGGACAGGACGGTCATAATTATTATATGTAGGGGCACAAGATGGGGCATTATTACTATATGTGAAGGCACAGAGGGGGAGATTTATGAAAACCTGTGCAAAGGAAAAGTTGCCCAGTTGCCCATGGCAACCAATCAGTTAACTTCTTTCATTTTTAACAAGGCCTCTGGAAAATGAAAGAAGCGAGCTGATTGGTTGCTATGGACAACTGGGCAACTTTTCCTCTGCACAAGTTTTCATAAATCTCCCCCAGAGTGTTTTGCCTTTCAGAAGTATAGTGTATATTATGAGGAATTTCTGGGGTGGTATGTTTTTTAGGGGCCACACTACATTACGGTATTTTACTCAGAGGGTGCACTGCACAGCAAGTTATATTCAGAGAATGCACTGTGTGGTAGTATTAGATTTAGAGGGCACAGTGTGTGGTAGTATTTTATTCAGTGGGTACAGTGTATGATAGTATTATATTTAGAGGGTGCAGTGTGTGATAGTATTATATTTAGAGGGTGCGGTGTGTGATAGTATTATATTCAGAGGGTGCAGTGTTTGAATATAATACTACCACACACTGTGCCCTCTAAATTTAATACTACCAAACACTGCACCCTCTGAATATAATACTACCACACACTGTGCCCTCTAAATCTAATACTACCAGAGGGTGCAGTGTGTGGTAGTATTATATTCAGAGAGTGCAGTGTGTGGTAGTATTATTATTATTATTTTTTTTTTTTCAAAGTAATTTTTTTATTTTCAAAAATAGCATACAAGACACTAAAACAACAAAAGCATCTTACAGGAAAAAAGAATGGTATGAGTGACTCTCTTCGATGCGCTCGTGGGGCGGCCAGTTCAATATAATAGAGGAGCTTCTCACAGCATGACAATGGTTATATTCAATATAACAATGCAATTCAGAGAGAACATGAGAAAAAAAAAAAACAATAACTGGAATGTAAATCTCAATAAGGGCGTAGGCCAGGTGTAGGGAAGGGCCGTCAAGTTATGGAGGGTATAAGCACAGTCACACAGGTCAAGAGAGAAGAGAGGGAAGGGAAAGGGCAGATGGACCAAAGTAGAACAAGAACAAGAAGGTAAGACGGATGTTAGAAGGAGAAGAGGGAATAGGGAAGCAGGCGAGCTAGAGAAGGACGTACCTCATGAGTCTGGCAGGACCGGCTACCTCCAGATCCGCGGCCACCAGGGTAGTACTGAAGAGAATGGCAGCTGAGCACAGGTGTATCACATTATGCCTCCAAGTGAAAGGACTCAAATTCCCCAGATGACATAAAGGCAAGCCAAGGACCCCAGATATGCTGGTATTTGTCAATCTGCTGTTCCGAGACCGCCATCAGTTCCTCCATTCTACAAATATGTGATATTTCTTGGAGCAAGGACGAGAGGGTTGGAGGTCTGGGAGATCTCCATATCCTGGGGATCACCGATCTGGCAGCCATCAACACATAGTGTAGAAGGAGGGTCGAATATTTAGGAAGCGACGGGGGTAGAATGGATAATAACGTCAGTTCCGGGGTCTTGGGGAGTGTGTGGGAGGTTAGCTTGGACATGAGTTTCAAAGTGCCCGTCCAATAGGAGTCAAGTGATGGGCAGGTGAACCAAATATGGGTCATAGTACCACTGTTGACTCCACATCTCCAACACATCTCCGAGACCCCAGGATATATATGGGCCAATAAGGATGGGACTCTATACCATCTGGTCAGCACTTTGTAGTTGGTCTCTTGCGTTCTACAGGAAATCGTCATTTTGTGACAAACTGATATCGCCCTGTGCCAGTCTGTATCGCTAATCGTGTGTCCCAATTCAGATTCCCATGAGGACCTAAATCTAAGTGGGGGAGAGGCAAAGCTGTCTAAAAAGAGGGTGTATAGTATCTTAATTTGACCCTTGGAAGGGTGCGATTCAGCACCAAGGCGCTCGATCGATGTCAAGGGACGATTGAGAGCCAAGCCATGTTTATTGGTGTGGTAAAAGTGAGATAGCTGGGCATATTGGAACTGATATAATGGTGTAGTCGGGGTACTTGGGCAAAGTTCACTAAAGGTTTTCAGATCCCCACCACGTGTGAGAGTATGAAAGGTTGTGCCTTCAGAGCGAGGTAGGGTCAGAAAGGTACGAGCTTGAAAAGCTGGTGGGAATGTTGCATTACCAAAGAGCAGAGTGAGCGGTCCGTCAGGAGAGAGAAAGGGGGAGCGTCTCAGGTAAGTCAAACGGGCACGCATAATGGAGGCATATATGGGGGGTCTAGGGAGGGGGGAGGTCATGTGTGTACTCGTCCATAAGATAGCCCTAATATCTCTGCCAGATAGAGCACTTTCCAGGGAAACCCATTGTTTTCTATCAGTTGTACGGAACAAGTCCAACACTCTAGAAAGGACAGCCGCAAGGTAGTATGAAAGGAAGTCAGGAAGAGCCAGTCCTCCGTCATTCTTACGCCTAATAAGTATGTGTCTAGCTAACCTGGGATGTTTATTCGCCCATACATATCTAGTTTGTAGGGAGGACAATGCTTGGAAGAAGGTCCGAGGGATATGAGTGGGTATACCCGCGAACAGGTAGAGGAGTCGTGGGAGTACAATCATTTTAAATATGTTAATTCTACCTAATCATGAAACATCAGTTTTATCCCACCTCAACAGGTCCGACTTCAGGGCGCATAGAAAGGGGGGAAAGTTGAGAGTGTAGGTGTCAGCAGGGTTAGCTGGGACACGAATGCCTAGATATTTTAGGGATTTTGATTGCCATTGAAAGGAATAGGAGTGCCGTAGCATCTTATCCATCATAGGGGGGAGGTTCACATTAAGGGGCCTCACTTTTGGAAGTATTCAATTTATAACTGCTGTAGGCAGAGAATCTGTGTATAGAAGCGAGTAGTGAAGGGAGAGAGGTGACAGGTGAGGAGAGAAAGAGAAGAAGATCATCTGCGTATGCCGAGCATTTGCAATGGCCCGAGGACAGTGAGAGGCCTGTGATGTCCGGATTCTGTCTAATATCTACAAGGAGATGCTCCATACAAAGCACAAATAGAAGTGGGGAGAGAGGACACCCCTGTCTCGTGCCATTGCCAATGTCAAAGGGAGACGACAGATGACCATTTATCCTTGTTTGGGCCTGAGGGTGGGAGTAAAGTGCCATTATGCGCGACCTCATGACTGCACCCAGTCCAATTTGGGAGAGGGTGGCATGCAGAAATCCCCAGTCCACCCGATCGAAGGCTTTTTCTGCATCCAAAGAGAGCAGGCATAATGGGATATCATGTGATCGGGCACCGTGGAGAACCGAGAACACCCTTAGGGTATTGTCTCTGGCCTCCCTCCCCCGTATAAAACCTACTTGATCAGGGTGGACGAGAAACTGCATGTGGTCTGCCAACCTATTCGCAATAAGTTTAGCATCACTGTTAATTAGAGAAATAGGTCGGTAGCTGGGGCAGAGCTAGGGATCCATACCCTCCTTTGGGATGACAGTAATGAAGGCGCGCAGGAAGGAGGCAGGGGGCGGGGTGTCACCTCAAATGGAGTTAAAAGCTGAGAGTAATGTGGGAGAGAGGTCAGTACCTAGTATTTTGTAGAACTTGGCAGTGGAACCATCAGGTCCCGGGCTCTTGCCGGCCGCTAAGGAAGATATCGCCCTCATCAGTTCCTCTGAGGAGAATGGAGATTCTAGTGACTGGGTCACATCTTGGGGAAGTTCAGGGAGTGCCGTTGATGCTATGTATTGCTCTAAAGAGGGAGAAGCCTCTGCAGAAGAGGTCGGGACCTGAGGTTTTGGCAAGTTGTAAAGAGCAGAGTAGTAAGAACGGAAAGCAGAAAGAATGTCCGGTGTAAGAAAAGAGGTGGAGCCCGCAGAAGTGCGAATCGCTGGGATAAATAATGTGGACTTTTTCGCCTTAAGGGCAGCAGCTAATAGTCGACCCGCTCTATTACCCCACTCATAGAATGTTTTCCCCGTGACCTGTCTATAGTAGCGGTATCTGTCATTGAGGTGGGAAAGTAGATCATGGCGTACTTTTATCAGTTCCCGAAAAGTGCTCTCTAGTTGGGTCTGTTTGTGTTGGGTTTCCAGTGTCTGTAGGGTTCGAATAAGTTCCTGATATTTAGCCGCCTTTTCCCTCTTAAGTCTCGCCCCATGGGTCATTAAAACACCTCTTAATACACATTTAAGGGCTTCCCAATATCCCGATGCTCTTACTCTCACTGGACGATCGGGAGGACTGGCAATTCTTATTGGCCACTCTGTCTCAGATTGGCGTGGGCGGGGTGATGCTGGAACGTATTCTGGCACTATACACTAATCCGACGGCTCAGCTTCGCATAAACGGCCAACTCTCAGCCCCCTTTGGAATTTGTAATGGCACAAGGCAGGGATGCCCACTCTCCCCACTGCTATATGTACTGTGCATGGAGCACCTCCTTAATGATATCCGGTCGAATCCAGACATACGGGGCCTGCAGACACTACTGTGCCATTACAAATGCTCGACCTTCGCCGATGACTTATTGTTGTTCATTTCTACCCCTCATACGTCACTCCACTCGCTCATGTCCACCCTGTGTAAGTTTTCCTCTTATAGTAACTATAAGCTCAACCCCACTAAATGTGAGGCTCTGAACATCAACATCCCTCACCAAGTAATAGAAGCGCTGAAATCGGCCTATCCCTTCAACCCCTTAAGGACTCAGGGTTTTTCCATTTTTGCACTTTCGTTTTTTCCTCCTTACCTTTTAAAAATCATAACCCTTTCAATTTTCCACCTAAAAATCCATATTATTGTTTATTTTTTGCGTCACCAATTCTACTTTGCAGTGACATTAGTCATCTTACCAAAAAATGCACGGCAAAACGGAATAAAAAAATCATTGTGCTACAAAATCGAAAAGAAAAACGCCATTTTGTAATTTTTGGGGGCTTCCGTTTCTACGCAGTGCATATTTCGGTAAAAATTACACCTTATCATTATTCTGTAGGTCCATACGGTTAAAATGATACCCTACTTATATAGGTTTGATTTTGTCGCACTTCTGGAAAAAATCATAACTACATGCAGGAAAATTTATACGTTTAAAAATGTCATCTTCTGAGCCCTATAACTTTTTTATTTTTCCATGTACAGTGCGGTATGAGGACTCATTTTTTTGTGCAGTGATCTGAAGTTTTTATCGGTATGATTTTTGTTTTGATCAGACTTTTTGATCACTTTTTATTCATTTTTTTAATGGTATAAAAAGTGACCAAAATACGCTTTTTTGGACTTTGGAATTTTTATGCGCGTACGCCATTGACCGTGCAGTTTAATTAATGATATATTTTTATAGTTCGGACATTTACGCACAAGGCGATACCACATATGTTTATTTTATTAATTTTTTTACACTGTTTGATTTTTTTTAAGGGAAAAGGGGGGGGATTCAAACGTTTATTAGGGAAGGGGTTAAATGACCTTTATTAACACTTTTTTTTTACATTTTTTTTTGCAGTGTTATAGGTCCCATAGGGACCTATAACACTACACACACTGATCTCCTATGCTGATCACTGGCGTGTATTAACACGCCTGTGATCAGCATTATCGGTGCTTGACTGCTCCTGCCTGGATCTCAGGCACGGAGCAGTCATTTGTCGATCGGACACTGAGGAGGCAGGTAAGGGCCCTCCCGGTGTCCGGTCAGCTGTTCGGGACGCCGCAATTTCACCGCGGCGGTCCCGAACAGCCCGACTGAGCAGCCGGGTCACTTTCAGTTTCACTTTAGAAGCGGCGATCAGCTTTGACCGCCGCTTCTAAAGGGTTAATACCGCAGATCGCCGCGATCGGCGATGTGTGGTATTAGCCGCGGGTCCCGGCCGTTGACGAGTGCCAGGACCGACGCGATATGTTGCAGGATCGCGGCGCGATCCCGCTTCATATCGCGGGAGCCGGCGCAGGACGTAAATATACGTCCTGCGTCGTTAAGGGGTTAAGTGGCAGTCGCACTACATTACCTACCTTGGGGGTTCAGGTCCCCGCGAACTTAGTAGATGCGTACCGTCTAAACTTCCCTCCGCTTCTCGGCCTTTTGGCTAAGATCAAGTGTAGTATCTGTTCTTATCAGTTTTCATGCTGGTGGGGATGGGTGCTGCATGGAGGATGCAAGTGTACCAGGGCTTTCCGGGGCTGGTTCTGAGGAATCAGCTCGACGGCTGCCCCGATGTGACCTGTTCCCTCCGGGTCTCGCCATGAGGCTGAGAGGGTCTAGAGCCCAGGTACTTTTGTGCCTCGGGGAGTGGTGACCCTGAGGTGCCGAAACTCACTGGGAGGATGGACTCACTGAGTTGAAGCACGGGCACCATTATCTTTTCACCTTTTGGCACTCACATCTTGATTCCCGGCCTTCTGGCTAGGATCAGAGAATTTTTTTATAGATTCGGCCGGATGTCCGGGCAGTATATCTGCACACATTCACTTATTTATTTTTGTCTCACTGTGTCACTTTTTGCGTGTTGTGTGTTCACAGGATTTGTCAGGATGCGGTAGCCCTTCTGGGTGTCCCTCCTGGCGGTCTAGGGGAGGTGTGTGTGGCCATTAGGTTCCGCACCTCCCTGCAAACACCCCGGGTACTCCTGCTTTGGCAGGGTACCTACCGTTATCGGCTCTGCGGGCAGATACCTTGGCTAACGCCAAGGGGGATGCCAGGAGTATTTGTGGTCCCCTAGTAGCTTCGGCGAAAAGGGACATCGAACCTGGAACCTCGCAGGTACCTTTTGGTCTGGAGGCGAAGGATAAGGTGTGTTGGGGGACCTCTCTCCTATCGGAGAAGGGCTTGCGATAGACCGCATCCTTTGTGCAAGTTTTTTTAGTGTAACACGTTTGCACTTTTTCTTGCACTTTGGGTGAATCGAGAGCACGTTCCTCGGCTTTAAAAAAAAAAAAAAAAAAGGATGCGTACCGTCTAAACTTCCCTCCGCTACTACAGGCGCTGTGCGTGGACTTGGCCAGGTGGGAGCGTAGGGACTTCTCGTGGCTTGGCAGGATAAATGTGTTCAAAATGAACGTGCTCCCACGCTTGTTATATCTATTTTCAGGCATACCAATTTCCCAGCCGTGCTCCTTTTTCAGGGAGGTCGCTGGGCTCCAGATTGGCTTTGTCTGGGCGGGACGTCATCCTCGCTTAGCCAGACACGTGCTGCATAGACGTAAAAAAGAGGGGGGACTTGCCCTTCCAGATTTCTTGTCGTACTACTTAGCCACCGTACTGTTGAGGGTCCTCGATGGCATACAACATGGATCGAGGAAACAATGGGTCGCTCTTGAACAACTGTCCTCAGACTGGGACGTTAGGACATGTGTGTGGTTACCTAGACGGCTAATTCCTAGAAAGGTACCTGCTAATACGCCCCCAATTACAGCGTCGGTGATTAGAGCACTCAAGGCATACCTATCTCACTCTACGCTTGCAGCTCCCTCAGGTCCCCTGACCCCATTCTTTAACAACCCGGCCTTCCCCCCTGCAGTTAAATCATCCACCTTCCTATCTTTTCATAAATATGAAGCGCCCAGGTTCTGAGACCTCTTAGACACATCAGGCCTAAAACCCCTTCCGGACCTGCTGAGAGGCGATACCTTGTTGTTCATGCACGGCTTCCACTACGCACAACTTAGACACTTCTACAAGACATACCATGACCAGCTTCATCTGCACAGGAACCTGTCGCACTTTGAACGAGTATGCACTTCCTCCTCACCAGTTGGAAAACCTGTAAGCACCCTATATGCTCTTCTCTTAGATGCCTCTACAGCGGACACACCGGCCTTTTGCTCGGCCTGGGAACGTGAACTCCAATGTACTATTTCGGAGGGGGAGTGGAGGACGGCATTCTCATGGTGCCACGGGTCTTCCACATCGTGCAAAGCACACAAAACAAACTACAAAATACTGACACAATAGTATCGGGTGCCCTCTCTGATTGCTCAAATGTACCCCAAAATGTCGGACATGTGCTGGCGGTGTGGGGCACCTGGATGCACCATGTCTCATATCTGGCTAACATGCCCGACCATCTGTCCTTTTTGGACACAGATCTTAGACATAATATCCAAACTGACCTCCACCACACTTTCCCTCTCCCCTAAAATGGCCCTTTTGTCTATATTACCGGACTCTGTCCCGAAAACCTCAGCCCGACTGTTGCATTACCTGCTATTAGCAGCTAGGACTGTGATCCCTAGATTGTGGAGGTCTGCAACACCCCCTTCGGTATCATCCTGGCTCCGTGAAGTGTCCCATATACACAGAATGGAGGAGCTAATAGTGGACTCTAGGAATCAATCTGATAAATTTCTATCAGTATGGGGACCCTGGATAGACTTTATGTCCTCTAATGCCTTTGAAACCCTTTACCTAAATGTATAGTAAGCACTGTCTGCTTTCCTCGCCCGGCCTCCCCCCCCCCCCCCTCCCGACTATGCTGCCATGCTCGGAATGCCCGGTGAAACCAGAGCCCGTTCTGCATCATGAGGTATTTGTGTCTTTGTTATACAGACCTTATCCTTGTTACCCTTTATTTCCCTCTCCTACTCTCTCTGCTTCCCCCCTTTCCATCCTGTTAACCTACATACTTATCGGTTTATTCATGTGGGTGTCAGTTATGATATGCTGTTACCCTGGCTGAAGGATACAGATGCCACTCTCATTGGCTCTCCTATTTTCCCTACCCGCTAACTCCAGGAGCCACGGTCTTAAGATATTTTGTTGCATTGACCCCAGACATGTGCCTTCAGCCATTTCTGTGTGGGTAATGAGATGATGAGATGTCACTTACGGGTGTCATTTGGAGACTCACACAGGTAAGATCAGCCTGTCTTGCACAGCGGACATATGCTCTGTTTGACATAGTGTTATTGTTCTATTCACCCTGTTTGTATTGTACCATGTTATCCTATAGAGTATTGTTATGTATTTCTTTACTTGAAAACTCCAATAAACATATACTTTGGAAAAAATATTGGACACCTGAGTGCCACTTGCCCCAACAAAAATAATTCTCCACCGGCAGCTGGAGGAGACACAGACGTTCTTCTGGTGTCCGGAGCGGTGGAGAAAAGAGCGTATAACCTGCAGAGTGTAACTGTGGGTGACAGTGGGTTTGCGAGATTCTGGAGCCTCATTTACCTTGGTGCGGCCTGAAGTGGTGGATACAGAGGACATCATCCCTGGAAGAACCATGGCTTTAAAAGGAATTGGAGGTGTGTGGCCTGCTGTGCCCATAGCCCGTGTGTACCTGGATTGGGGTACAGGCCAAGGTTTGCGGGAGGTTGGGGGGTCTCTGAGGACATCCCTGTTAATGTTCTGCTGGAGAATGATTTGGGTCGGATGCTCTGTCATGATGCGGCCATCTCTCCTCCCCCCCCCCCCCTTAAACGTTTAAATAATGGCTAAATATATAATAATTTTAACCTGTAGAATGCAAGACATAAAAAAAAACTAGGACCACCTGCCCCCCCCCCCCCCCCCCCGAACCAAAAAAAAAAGGTTCACAATTATAATTATTTTTTATTTCACCCTACAATTTTCACTTTGTTTCTGTAAACTTAGTTGTAAAATGAAGGGTGCCATTACAAAGTGTAGTTTGTTTCGCAAATAACAAGCTTTTATATGGGTCTGTGGATGAAAAATTGAAAGATATGCAGCTTTTTAAAAGTGAGAGGTTATAAAAGAAAACATCAATATAAAAAAATGACAGCATCATTAAGGGGTTAATGTAAAATAGAGATTAATATTAATTTAGTAAAAATAAAGCATCAATTTCTATTAAAAACTATTACAATCAAATTAATTAATGGCTAAAATTATGGGTGAGAAAAAAACTTGACCAAAATTAGTAACTTTATATTGAACTTGGCTGCAATCTGTTCTATGGCCACTAGATGGCAGAATACACTGTACAATACATTCCCTTTCTCGCCCGAATCCCTAGAAGAGGCTGCACTGTACTTTGTCCCCACCTAGTGGTAAGGCTGCAGAATGTAAAGACTATTCAGAAGTTTTTTTCTTCCCTGTACTGTGTTCAGCTACCACAAGATGGCAGTAAATAGTTTTCTATGTAACCCAATATACCGTATATGAGACCGATCGTAGGAACGAGCCCCGGCAGGAGATGACATTTAGGAATGAGAGTGAAAAGACCAATTAATCATTAAAGTAACATTAATGAACCAATTATAACTAAATAGGATGATTGACGCTACAAAGAGAACATTAGGAGGTAATTAATTAGGAGTTTGTTAGTATCTAATTTCATCGGTAAATAGGTCAATGAGGTAGTATCATATGTCAGCCAGTAGGTGGCGACGTAATATAGAAATTAAAAGGAAATACAGTTTAGTCCAAAGTAATGGGTGATGCGGCTGACGATGTAGGATGAAAGAGAACGGAGAAAATATGTGAGAGATCAGAATGGACATTGACCATAATGTAGTGTGTGAGATCGGCTCTGGTGACTGCAGTGTAATTATATATAATATATACAGTCCCAGCCATTACACACCGCAGTCTCCGTACAGATATAAAACAAGAAACAGAACATGTGGACACTAAAGAGTTAACACTGTACGGATCTATAGTCCTGATACATAGTATCGATTGGCTGATAGCGGAGCTTTGGTGATTTCTCTCCTCTTCATCTATATAAGAACAGGAGATGTCAGGACGGGCCCTGGTGATTATTCCGGGTCACTGTATACGGAGAGTGCCGGCATTCGCAGCCTCAGAATGAGCCGCCTGTATATGAGATCACATAACACGGGACAATTGTCTTCTCTCCCAGAGCGGAGAATTACAGGGTGAGCGGGAAATTCAAAACCATCAACGATTCTGTGTTCAGCCAATCAAAAGAAAAGGGGGAGGGGCCGGAAATGTAAATTCAGTTAAAGGAAACGCCCATGAGGACGTTATCTTGTTACAGTTCTCCTTCTGGTCCGCTTATGTGCTATATAAACTAGGACGCCGCGCCTCAGACTTTGTTCATTCTATTGTCTACCAACAGGATGTCAGGACGCGGCAAAGGAGGGAAAGGTCTCGGTAAGGGCGGAGCCAAGCGGCACAGGAAGGTGCTCCGGGATAACATCCAGGGCATCACCAAGCCTGCTATCCGCCGTCTAGCTCGCAGGGGAGGTGTGAAGCGCATCTCCGGCCTCATCTATGAAGAGACTCGCGGTGTCCTGAAGGTTTTCCTGGAGAACGTCATCCGTGACGCCGTCACCTACACCGAGCACGCCAAGAGGAAGACCGTCACTGCTATGGACGTGGTGTACGCCCTCAAGCGCCAGGGCCGCACTCTCTACGGCTTCGGAGGTTAATTCTGCTTCTACTCTGCTCCATCTCATCAACCCAAAGGCTCTTGTCAGAGCCGCCCACATGTTCTATGGAAAGGC
Organism: Hyla sarda; assembly: GCF_029499605.1. Taxonomy (NCBI): domain Eukaryota; kingdom Metazoa; phylum Chordata; class Amphibia; order Anura; family Hylidae; genus Hyla; species Hyla sarda. The sequence goes on along the minus strand of NW_026610937.1, from coordinate 103,517 downwards.
TAGAATTACTTGTAACTTGAGTGATCGGTGTTGTGCTCTGGAGGCTGCGGTGTTTGTTCTTCCCAATTCTGCCTTAATCTCCGCACTTGATCAGTCTGTCGGTGTTTCCTGCTCCTTCACTATCTGCTCCGGGAGATCTCCCCTGAATGTTCTGACTACTGCACTCATCCACCGTGATTATCATTACTCTCACCATCTACATCATTCCTCTCCTCCATATTACATTACTTCCCTTCCTAAAGAGTCAGTGTTATAGAAGATGCAGATCTCCTGATAATATCCGGGTAAGAATTATCTATGTCTCACTATCCGGATAGATGTGCCTTCACTCTATAACACCTTTAGGTTAATGGAGCTGTTCACACCGAACTAAATTGCATTTATTTATTTATATTCCGCCTGTTCTCATAAGCAGGATCCCTGGATTGTTTTCTGCAGTTAACCCTCTCAGTGCTGAGTTCAGTTACTATAGTGATGTAGATCGTGTCCTCTGCAGTGTAATGCGCCTGTGTGATCGGTGCTGCTGGCTTCAGTCTCACGACACCTGTGACCGTAATTGGTACAAAGAGGGCAATGAAGGGTTAACTCTAGGCGGAGTTATAGACACGAATGTTCGCTCATTGGTTGATCACCGCAGTTGACTATTTTGAAATTCCCGCTCTTCTTCTGGTCGTTTCTCCCTTTGTCTCGTCCTCTTCCCTGTACACGTGACTACATTCCTCTGGTTTCTGTAAATAGGAAGAAAAAGGCGGCGGAGGGGAAACCTTTTAGGGGCCGATCAGGGGGATTCTAGTGAGGCTGATGCGGTAGAAGGAGAGAGGACACTATGTCCGGGTTTTCCCTGCAGAGTATATAGTGGAGCCGCGTCCCTGTCCTATTCCAGACCCGAGACAGCGGGAGGGTGATCAGTGTGCGGTTATCTACACCAGACTTTTACTTATCTTTGCAAATTAATTATAGTCATGAATTATAACCAACGGCAGCTGTGCGAGCATTGCGCATAGGATTAGAATCTTTATTGGTGGCATACACACAGTACGCGATCCGGAGCATACAACGATGTTTAATTACGTTTATTTTCTGTAATATTCAGACATTCAGTGTAACAAAGCAGCAGCCGCCGCCCTCTAGTGTCTCGTTCGTTACATTGTTACAACTCACAGGATTGTTACTTTTTATAAAAGCTCAGAATAACTTCACCGATGTCTGTTTTACTTGTTACCCCCCCCCCCCCTAACCGACCAGTAAGTGCAGATCCCTATCACACCCGAGATCAGCGGTGCCAGCTCTGTAGTAGACAATGTGGGCGGCTCTTAGAAGAGCCTTTGGTGTTCAGGATGGGTCTGGGGTAAGCGGCGATCACTTGCTCTTGGCCGCTTTGCTGCTCTCGGTCTTCTTGGGCAGCAGCACGGCCTGGATGTTGGGCAGGACGCCTCCCTGGGCAATGGTCACCCCACCCAGCAGCTTGTTCAGCTCCTCGTCATTGCGCACGGCAAGCTGCAGGTGACGGGGGATGATGCGGGTCTTCTTGTTGTCCCGGGCGGCATTACCGGCCAATTCCAGGATCTCAGCGGTTACATACTCCAGCACAGCGGCCAGGTAGACCGGAGCACCGGCGCCAACCCTCTCGGCGTAGTTCCCTTTGCGGAGAAGCCTATGTACACGACCGACGGGGAACTGGAGCCCTGCCCGGGATGAGCGGGTCTTTGCCTTAGCCCGAACCTTTCCTCCTTGTTTGCCGCGTCCAGACATAATGAAAAGTAAAACCTAAAACGCTCAAAAGAAGCCTCTCTGTGATGTAACCGTAATTTCCTTTCTGCTGCTTTTTATAGGTTCCTGCTCCGCCCTCCGGCTCCTGTGATTGGGTATATTTGAATCCAGCCAATTGTGACGAGAATTAAAGAGACACCAATAAACTGCACTGGGCGGGGCTTATGACACTCCCACAGGTCACATGATTTGCTCCTCCAGTAGAACAGCGAGCAGACAGCATTTCTCATTTGCATGGGCTGCCTATAAATACGGCTGCGGTGGGAGGAGGAAGCATCATTATTCTCTCTGTTCTAGTGAAGAAGTATTGTGACTGATCATCATGCCCGATCCCGCCAAGTCTGCACCAGCGCCCAAGAAAGGCTCCAAGAAAGCCGTGACCAAGACTCAGAAGAAGGACGGCAAGAAGCGTAGGAAGACCAGGAAGGAAAGCTATGCCATCTACGTGTACAAGGTGCTCAAGCAGGTCCACCCTGACACCGGCATCTCCTCCAAGGCCATGGGCATCATGAACTCCTTTGTGAATGATATCTTCGAGCGCATCGCAGGGGAAGCCTCCCGCCTGGCTCACTACAACAAGCGCTCCACCATCACCTCCCGGGAGATCCAGACCGCCGTGCGCCTCCTGCTGCCTGGAGAGCTGGCCAAGCACGCCGTGTCCGAGGGCACCAAGGCCGTCACCAAGTACACCAGCGCCAAGTAACCTGCTCCGCCTCCTGCTGTCACCCCAAAGGCTCTTCTAAGAGCCACCCACATTGTCTATAATAGAGCTGGAGCTTCTCCTGTCTGTATTCCCCGTATTCTCTTCTGTATATGTGGCCGCTATTCTGTCAGTACAGTCTATTGATACTATATATATTCTGCTCCGGGATCGGGTGAGATCAGAGCGGCGGCTGCGGTTCTCACTGACTGCAGGGTGTATATTCTCCTGTGGTGGAGCGGGGGGGGCGCTGTAGATCAGTTCTCTATAGTTTCCCTTTTGACATTTGGTCAGTGTAACTAAGTCTCATCCACCCGAAGTCCCCGATTATCCCTCCTATACTCCCCATGGTCTGTACATAACCGGTGTAATGAATAACACTTTCTGTAGAGGAATGTGATCCTCCGCACAGGGCCGGTTTTCTGCTTTATAGCCCTCACTTCATCCCCGCTCCCTCTCAGGTCAGGACCGCGGAACAGAATTCCCGTCCTCCTATCTCACAGCTTTATCTTTGCTGTGACACCAGAATAAGTTTAGTCCGCACATTCTTCTCTACGATCTCAAAAAATGTTCATACTTACCTGGCAGGGGAGATACCATGATCGCTACGGTCTGAAGAACTCCAAGCAGTGTGGTAGAGATTTTGCGTAGTACGATTGCAGTACTTTTCGTTCTTATTAGAACCGCATTTCTCTAGAGCATACCACCTGAAGATCGTCTCCTGCCTGCCTCGGAACATCTGAAGAAGGAGAAGATCTTGAAGACTGCAGCTCCGGAAGAAGCCGACGAAGAACCTGGAAGAAGGGAATCGGCGGTGAATTCCGGAACAGCGGCGAAGAGGAAGGCGGTGCAGAATCTTTTCGAAGAAACTCGCTGCCTCTGGAGAAGGATTTGCATAGCTCCTCCCACCGGGACCGGATCTGCATAGCTCCTCCCACCCGGGAAAGAAGACTTTGCGAAGCCTCTCTCCACAAGCAAGCAAGGAAGCGGAAAAGAGCCTGCTGGAAGAAGCCATGGCCTCAACCAGCAAGTCCACCCAGGAGGCTGCAGGGCAAGGCCTGGAGGTCCAGCCCCAACCACAGCAAGCTTCAACCTCCACCACGGCAAGGCAGAAGGGCGGCAGAATTCCTAACCTGGAAGCTCCAACCCTGGAGCCCTGGATGAGGCAGACTGTTGCCTTGAAACTCAAGCCCGTGGACGGAAGGGTGCCGGACATGTCCCACGACGTGTTCTGCAAGAAGATGCTGGCGGATCAAGGCTTCCCCACGGCTGACACCCTGGGAATAGCAACCTTCTTTTCGGGAATCTTCTACATCACCTTTGCCACCATTGGGACCTGTAGAAGATACTGGGAGGTGGTGAAAGCGGCGAGTCCCGAATCCCCTTTCTCTCGCTTTGTGGGCAACTGCCTTATTCAAAGAGAGGAGAGGCGGGTGACGGTCTCAATGCGGAACCCACACACCCCAGGCACGGACATCTCGACCTTCCTGAAGCGCTTCTGCACCGTGGTGAGGGAGCCCACCCGCATCCTGAACTCACTCGGATACTGGACCTGCAAGTGGTCTGTGGTCGTCAGACTCAACAAGAACCCTGCTTCTCCAGACGGACTACAGCACCTGCCAACGACATTTTCCTTGGGCAACTCCACAGGACTTATCTTCTACCCGGACATGCCGCAGACCTGCAGGAGATGTGGCAAGATGGGCCACGAGGGCAAGGACTGTACGGAGGATGCCTGCAGGTATTGCCGTGTGACAGGTCACACGACCAAGGACTGCCCCAAGAGCAAGACCTGCAACCTCTGCGGACTGGCAGCCCACAGCTACAAGGACTGCCCCCAGAGGGAGAGAACATGGGCATCTGTGGCAGCGAGAGCACCGAAGCCAGCCCCAGCTCCGGAGCCAACACCACGGATGGCCAAGCCGACCAAGGAGGGTAAGAAGGCGAAAGCCACCACCCCTGCCCCGTCCCGCCCCTCCCCTGCCCCTCCCGCCCCATCCCCTGCCCCTCCCGCCCCATCTCCTGCCCCATCCCGCCCCACCCCTGCCCCATCCCGTCCCACCCCTGCCCCATCCCGTCCCACCCCTGCCCCATCCCGTCCCACCCCTGCCCCTCCTGCCCCATCCCGTCCCACCCCCGCCCCTCCTGCCCCATCCCGTCCCACCCCCGCCCCTCCTGCCCCATCCCGCCCCACCCCTGCCCCCCGTACCCCACCCCGGCCCACCCCTGCCCCCCGTACCCCACCCCGGCCCACCCCTGCCCCGTCCTCCCCTGCCCGGCCCACCCCTGCCCCGTCCTCCCCTGCCCGGCCCACCCCTGCCCCGTCCTCCCCTGCCCGGGCACTCTCTCCTGCCCCCCGCCCCACCCAGCCTCCTTTCTCTCCTGGCCCAGCAGCACCTAACCCCCCTCCAGCTGCTGGTGCCCGCCCTTCGGAGGACTTTCCTGTGCTTCCTCCCCCAGGTACCATACAGAGGAAGAGGAAAGGAAGGGACAACGTATCAGAAGAGTCCCACAAAAGAAAGATAATCGAGACCTGCGAAACCCCTCAAGCTTCAGATGAGGAGGAGGAGATGGAGCAGGTCTGCGAGAGCCCTGAGGCTTCAGAAGGAGAGGAGGTGATGGAGCAGGCCCAAGTGGAGCAGGTCCAAGCAGAGCCAGTCCAAGCTCAATCTATGGAGGAGCTGCTGCAGGACCCAGAGGTTAAGAAAATCCTGGACACTCCGTCCAACACGGTCTACGACGAGTTCTTGGAAGGGCGCTACGAGAAGCCACACGAGCCGACAGGCGCCAGAGAAGAGGACCCGTCCGACCAGACTGGTAACTAGTATCAGAACTAACCTCTCTTTTTTATTCCCATGGCTGATCTCAACATCTTCTGCATTAATGTGAGGAGTATTAGAGCTTGGTTTAGATTCCAGACTGTTCTTACGTTCTTAGATTCCCAGAGGTGTGATGTTTACATGTTGCAGGAATGTGCTTTGTCTGCTTCTAGGTCTTACAACCATCTGGCCAGGCAGTGGCCTCACGGCCCTTCCTACTGGTCTGGTGGGGGCGACAATAGGTCTGCGGGGGTGGCCATCCTGATCAGGGGAGGTAACTTTGCACTTGATTCCGTCCGGGAGCTCGTCTGTGGCAGACTTCTTGTCGCAGACGGTTCCTGGGCGGGTGAGCCCGTGCGGCTCATCAACGTGTACGCCTCCCCTGAGAGGGATGTCCGACTGGAGGTTCTCCAGGCCCTGCGGGCTGAACTCGCCACCACTAGGGCAGTAGTGTTGGGTGGTGACTTCAACTGCCCCATTGAGGTGGACGGGCGCAGTTCTGGCACATCCGCCAACCTGGACGTGACGTCTAAACTGCTGATTGAGATGGTGACGGAGGCATCCTTGCAGGACGTTGTCGGGTCCGTCGGGAACGGCTCCGTAAACTATACGTGGAGCCGCCCCGATGGCTCGCTCCGTTCTCGGATAGACTTCATCTTCACTTCGAGAGCAGTCAGAAAGGTGTCGTACTCTATGGTCCCCTGCTTCTTCTCTGACCACAGGGCCATTCGATTCCGGGGGACTCTGGGCCATGGATTCCCACCTGGCCCAGGCTCCTGGAAGTTGAATTGTGCCCTGTTGGAGCAGAGGGAGGTCATGGAGGAACTTAGGGATGCGTACCTTGTATGGCGAAATGACAAATGTCTGTTCAAGTGCATCAGCGATTGGTGGGAATATGTTAAAGTCGAATTCCGTTGTTTCTTTCAGGCAAAAGGCAGACAACAGGCGTGTGCGAAGAAGTGGGACTTGAGGAAACTGCAGCGCGAGCTGCGGTCCCTGCAGGACCTGCTCCAGTGTGGCTGGGACGTCAGGGAGGAGCTGGAGGAGACCAAAAAGAGCTTGAAAAGGCACTTTGAGGAGGAATCCAAGCGAATCGTCTTTCGTTCCAAGGTGGAGAACCTGGAGAAGGGTGAGAAATGTAACTCTTTCTTTTTCAGGAAGCTCCATGCCGGCCACACGCCCCTGACTGAGCTACGAGATGAGACCGGACACATGAGGAGCGGCAAGGAGGAAGTGATGGGGGTCGTCCACGACTTCTACAGCAACCTCTACGCCCCCAAGTCATCCGACCCCGAAGCCGCCGAGAGGTTCCTGTCAGGTGTCACTAACGTTGTTGATCCCGCAGGTGCGGCGGCAATGGACGATCCCTTGACGGTGGGGGAGCTGCTCTCTGCCGCTAGATCCTTTAAGCCCGGCAGGACCCCGGGCAGTGACGGTCTCCCGGCCGAGCTCTACGTAGCGCTGGGTGACCTGATCTGTCCGGACCTGTTGGAGGTGTACGAGGAGATGGTGGTGGGGGGCAGAATGCCTCCGTCGTTGAGGGAAGGGATGATCACGATCTTGTATAAGCGGAAGGGGGAGAGATGTGACCTGAAAAACTGGCGTCCCATCTCTCTCCTGAACGTGGACTACAAGATCCTCGCCAAGGTGCTGGCCAACAGGCTGAAACCTGTCATGGGGCAGATCGTCCATCCGGACCAGACCTGCAGCATTCCTGGCCGCAGGATTGCCGACAGCCTTGCCCTTGTGAGAGACACGGTCCATTACATCCAGGACCGCGGGGGCCGCGCCGCCCTGGTCAGCTTAGATCAGGAGAAGGCGTTCGACCGTGTCTCCCACGCATTCATGGACAGGGTTTTGCGCAGGCTGGGTCTGGGGAAGATGTTTTGCTCTTTTGTTAACGTTATGTATTTTGACATTTACAGCACGGTGTTGGTGAACGGCTGGAAGACTGACCCCTTTTCCATTCTTTCAGGGGTTAGACAAGGCTGCCCTCTTTCACCTCTCCTTTTTGTTTGTGTTATAGAGCTCTTCGCTGAGACTATCCGGCAGAATGGAGAGATCAGAGGGATCACCGCACCAGGACCAGATCGCCACGAGGTCAAGTGCTCGCTCTACATGGACGACGTGACCGTCTTCTGCGCTGACCAGCGTTCGGTGACTGCACTCGTCCAGACCTGCGAGGACTTCGGCAGAGCTTCGGGGGCAAAAGTCAACTGCGGGAAGTCGGAGGCCATGCTCTTCGGGGAATGGCACCTGGCTTCTCCCGCCCCCTTCCCCTTTGCCGTTAAGCCGGACTTCATTCAAATTCTTGGAGTCTGGTTCGGGAAGGAAGGAGCGGCCCTTAAGTCTTGGCAAGACCGACTAGGAAGGATAAACTCGAAGATCGGACTGTGGAGCTCCAGAAAGCTCACGATGGAAGGCAAGGCACTTGTCCTGCGGAGTGAAGTTTTGCCTGTGCTCCAATATACCGCACAGGCCTGGCCTCCCCACACCACCGTTTGCAAGGCCATCACCCGGACAGTGTTTGGCTTCGTCTGGGGCAAAATGGACAGAGTCAAGAGGACCGTGATGTACAAGGAACCCCGCAAGGGTGGGAAGGGAATACCCGACATCCCCGCTCTGCTGAGGGCCTCCTTTGCATGTGTCACGGTGCAGCGGACTCTTGTAGAAAAGACTGGCTCAGCGGGCAGGTCCATGTCTCGCTTGCTTCTCATGCCCCTCTGGAGACAGCTGGGCTGGGACAAGTGGGACAGCTCCATCCCTTACAACTGGAACACTCCCTGGTTCTATGGGGATGTTGTCCGGTTTGTGAGGGAGCACCAGCTGGAAGGACTGAAACCAGACCTATGGAAGCCGAAGACAATCCACAAGCTCATCCGAGCTAAGGACTCGACCGAGCTGGTTCCGGGACTCCCCGCAGCCACTGCAGAGACAGTTTGGAACAATGTGGCCTCAAAGCGGCTTACCAATGGACACAAGGACTTGTCGTGGATGGCCGTCATGGGAGGTCTCTCTCTCAGGTCATTCATGCATGCCCGCAACCTGTGCAAGACCCGGTACTGCCCCCGTTGCCCCTACGTGGAGGAAACATCTTTCCACGTGTTTTGGCAGTGCCCCTTTGCACAGGGTCTGTTGGACGCCCTAGAACAGGAACTCAGAGACTCAGTGCCCAGGAGCTGCCTATCGTACCATTCGGTGCTTTACGGCCTGTTCCCTGGGACCCACGACGTGGAGGCCATCCAGGAGGCCTGGCGCCTTATGAACTGTTTTAAGGACGCAGTGTGGCTTGCCAGGAACCGCCTCGTGATCAACAGGGAAAACATGTCCGTCCGGGACTGCCGCAGGTTCATCAAGAACCTGCTTAGAGACTATTCCATCTTGGACAGCTCGGCCGTTGATGAGGAAGAAGAGGAGTGAAGACCCCTCTCCTTCTCCCATGTCCCCCTGAAGATACAGCCCAACAGTTTGGCCCTGTGATCCGCCCCCTCCCTACCCCCACATAGTCGCCCACACCCCTACCCCGATCACAGATTGTATTATTTGGTTTTTGTTTGATCTCTTGTGCCTTTATATTGCAGGATTGAGCTGAATGTTAGAGTAGCATGGTGTGCGATGTATAGCTTAGGGAACCTTTGCTGTGTATCGTACTATCATGCTTTGTGTGACTGTAATTTATTGTACGACTTGTAATGACTGAACGGAAAATAAAGCTCTTTCAATCGTCTCCTGCCTGCCTCGGAACATCTGAAGAAGGAGAAGATCTTGAAGACTGCAGCTCCGGAAGAAGCCGACGAAGAACCTGGAAGAAGGGAATCGGCGGTGAATTCCGGAACAGCGGCGAAGAGGAAGGCGGCGCAGAATCTTTTCGAAGAAACTCGCTGCCTCTGGAGAAGGATTTGCATAGCTCCTCCCACCGGGACCGGATCTGCATAGCTCCTCCCACCCGGGAAAGAAGACTTTGCGAAGCCTCTCTCCACAAGCAAGCAAGGAAGCGGAAAAGAGCCTGCTGGAAGAAGCCATGGCCTCAACCAGCAAGTCCACCCAGGAGGCTGCAGGGCAAGGCCTGGAGGTCCAGCCCCAACCACAGCAAGCTTCAACCTCCACCACGGCAAGGCAGAAGGGCGGCAGAATTCCTAACCTGGAAGCTCCAACCCTGGAGCCCTGGATGAGGCAGACTGTTGCCTTGAAGCTCAAGCCCGTGGACGGAAGGGTGCCGGACATGTCCCACGACGTGTTCTGCAAGAAGATGCTGGTGGATCAAGGCTTCCCCACGGCTGACACCCTGGGAATAGCAACCTTCTTTTCGGGAATCTTCTACATCACCTTTGCCACCATTGGGACCTGTAGAAGATACTGGGAGGTGGTGAAAGCGGCGAGTCCCGAATCCCCTTTCTCTCGCTTTGTGGGCAACTGCCTTATTCAAAGAGAGGAGAGGCGGGTGACGGTCTCAATGCGGAACCCACACACCCCAGGCACGGACATCTCGACCTTCCTGAAGCGCTTCTGCACCGTGGTGAGGGAGCCCACCCGCATCCTGAACTCACTCGGATACTGGACCTGCAAGTGGTCTGTGGTCGTCAGACTCAACAAGAACCCTGCTTCTCCAGACGGACTACAGCACCTGCCAACGACATTTTCCTTGGGCAACTCCACAGGACTTATCTTCTACCCGGACATGCCGCAGACCTGCAGGAGATGTGGCAAGATGGGCCACGAGGGCAAGGACTGTACGGAGGATGCCTGCAGGTATTGCCGTGTGACAGGTCACACGACCAAGGACTGCCCCAAGAGCAAGACCTGCAACCTCTGCGGACTGGCAGCCCACAGCTACAAGGACTGCCCCCAGAGGGAGAGAACATGGGCATCTGTGGCAGCGAGAGCACCGAAGCCAGCCCCAGCTCCGGAGCCAACACCACGGATGGCCAAGCCGACCAAGGAGGGTAAGAAGGCGAAAGCCACCACCCCTGCCCCGTCCCGCCCCTCCCCTGCCCCTCCCGCCCCATCCCCTGCCCCTCCCGCCCCATCCCCTGCCCCATCCCGCCCCATCTCCTGCCCCATCCCGCCCCACCCCTGCCCCATCCCGCCCCACCCCTGCCCCATCCCGTCCCACCCCTGCCCCATCCCGTCCCACCCCTGCCCCTCCTGCCCCATCCCGTCCCACCCCTGCCCCTCCTGCCCCATCCCGTCCCACCCCCGCCCCTCCTGCCCCATCCCGTCCCACCCCTGCCCCCCGTACTCCACCCCGGCCCACCCCTGCCCCCCGTACCCCACCCCGGCCCACCCCTGCCCCGTCCTCCCCTGCCCGGCCCACCCCTGCCCGGCCCACCCCTGCCCCGTCCTCCCCTGCCCGGGCACTCTCTCCTGCCCCCCGCCCCACCCAGCCTCCTTTCTCTCCTGGCCCAGCAGCACCTAACCCCCCTCCAGCTGCTGGTGCCCGCCCTTCGGAGGACTTTCCTGTGCTTCCTCCCCCAGGTACCATACAGAGGAAGAGGAAAGGAAGGGACAACGTATCAGAAGAGTCCCACAAAAGAAAGATAATCGAGACCTGCGAGACCCCTCAAGCTTCAGATGAGGAGGAGGAGATGGAGCAGGTCTGCGAGAGCCTTGAAGCTTCAGAAGGAGAGGAGGTGATGGAGCAGGCCCAAGTGGAGCAGGTCCAAGCAGAGCCAGTCCAAGCTCAATCTATGGAGGAGCTGCTGCAGGACCCAGAGGTTAAGAAAATCCTGGACACTCCGTCCAACACGGTCTACGACGAGTTCTTGGAAGGGCGCTACGAGAAGCCACAGGAGCCGACAGGCGCCAGAGAAGAGGACCCGTCCGACCAGACTGGTAACTAGTATCAGAACTAACCTCTCTTTTTATTCCCATGGCTGATCTCAACATCTTCTGCATTAATGTGAGGAGTATTAGAGCTTGGTTTAGATTTCAGACTGTTCTTACGTTCTTAGATTCCCAGAGGTGTGATGTTTACATGTTGCAGGAATGTGCTTTGTCTGCTTCTAGGTCTTACAACCATCTGGCCAGGCAGTGGCCTCACGGCCCTTCCTACTGGTCTGGTGGGGGCGACAATAGGTCTGCGGGGGTGGCCATCCTGATCAGGGGAGGTAACTTTGCACTTGATTCCGTCCGGGAGCTCGTCTGTGGCAGACTTCTTGTCGCAGACGGTTCCTGGGCGGGTGAGCCCGTGCGGCTCATCAACGTGTATGCCTCCCCTGAGAGGGATGTCCGACTGGAGGTTCTCCAGGCCCTGCGGGCTGAACTCGCCACCACTAGAGCAGTAGTGTTGGGTGGTGACTTCAACTGCCCCATTGAGGTGGACGGGCGCAGTTCTGGCACATCCGCCAACCTGGACGTGACGTCTAAACTGCTGATTGAGATGGTGACGGAGGCATCCTTGCAGGACGTTGTCGGGTCCATCGGGAACGGCTCCGTAAACTATACGTGGAGCCGCCCCGATGGCTCGCTCCGTTCTCGGATAGACTTCATCTTCACTTCGAGAGCAGTCAGAAAGGTGTCGTACTCTATGGTCCCCTGCTTCTTCTCTGACCACAGGGCCATTCGATTCCGGGGGACTCTGGGCCATGGATTCCCACCTGGCCCGGGCTCCTGGAAGTTGAATTGTGCCCTGTTGGAGCAGAGGGAGGTCATGGAGGAACTTAGGGATGCTTACCTTGTATGGCGAAATGACAAATGTCTGTTCAAGTGCATCAGCGATTGGTGGGAATATGTTAAAGTCGAATTCCGTTGTTTCTTTCAGGCAAAAGGCAGACAACAGGCGTGTGCGAAGAAGTGGGACTTGAGGAAACTGCAGCGCGAGCTGCGGTCCCTGCAGGACCTGCTCCAGTGTGGCTGGGACGTCAGGGAGGAGCTGGAGGAGACCAAAAAGAGCTTGAAAAGGCACTTTGAGGAGGAATCCAAGCGAATCGTCTTTCGTTCCAAGGTGGAGAACCTGGAGAAGGGTGAGAAATGTAACTCTTTCTTTTTCAGGAAGCTCCATGCCGGCCACACGCCCCTGACTGAGCTACGAGATGAGACCGGACACATGAGGAGCGGCAAGGAGGAAGTGATGGGGGTCGTCCACGACTTCTACAGCAACCTCTACGCCCCCAAGTCATCCGACCCCGAAGCCGCCGAGAGGTTCCTGTCAGGTGTCACTAACGTTGTTGATCCCGCAGGTGCGGCGGCTATGGATGATCCCTTGACGGTGGGGGAGCTGCTCTCTGCCGCTAAATCCTTTAAGCCCGGCAGGACCCCGGGCAGTGACGGTCTCCCGGCCGAGCTCTACGTAGCGCTGGGTGACCTGATCTGTCCGGACCTGTTGGAGGTGTACGAGGAGATGGTGGTGGGGGGCAGAATGCCTCCGTCGTTGAGGGAAGGGATGATCACGATCTTGTATAAGCGGAAGGGGGAGAGATGTGACCTGAAAAACTGGCGTCCCATCTCTCTCCTGAACGTGGACTACAAGATCCTCGCCAAGGTGCTGGCCAACAGGCTGAAACCTGTCATGGGGCAGATCGTCCATCCGGACCAGACCTGCAGCATTCCTGGCCGCAGGATTGCCGACAGCCTTGCCCTTGTGAGAGACACGGTCCATTACATCCAGGACCGCGGGGGCCGCGCCGCCCTGGTCAGCTTAGATCAGGAGAAGGCGTTCGACCGTGTCTCCCACGCATTCATGGACAGGGTTTTGCGCAGGCTGGGTCTGGGGAAGATGTTTTGCTCTTTTGTTAACGTTATGTATTTTGACATTTACAGCACGGTGTTGGTGAACGGCTGGAAGACTGACCCCTTTCCTATTCTTTCAGGGGTTAGACAAGGCTGCCCTCTTTCACCTCTCCTTTTTGTTTGTGTTATAGAGCTCTTCGCTGAGACTATCCGGCAGAATGGAGAGATCAGAGGGATCACCGCACCAGGACCAGATCGCCACGAGGTCAAGTGCTCGCTCTACATGGACGACGTGACCGTCTTCTGCGCTGACCAGCGTTCGGTGACCGCGCTCGTCCAGACCTGCGAGGACTTCGGCAGAGCTTCGGGGGCAAAAGTCAACTGCGGGAAGTCGGAGGCCATGCTCTTCGGGGAATGGCACCTGGCTTCTTCCGCCCCCTTCCCCTTTACTATTAAGCCGGACTTCATTCAAATTCTTGGAGTCTGGTTCGGGAAGGAAGGAGCGGCCCTTAAGTCTTGGCAAGAGCGACTAGGAAGGATAAACTCGAAGATCGGACTGTGGAGCTCCAGAAAGCTCACGATGGAAGGCAAGGCACTTGTCCTGCGGAGTGAAGTTTTGCCTGTGCTCCAATATACCGCACAGGCCTGGCCTCCCCATACCACCGTTTGCAAGGCCATCACCCGGACAGTGTTTGGCTTCGTCTGGGGCAAAATGGACAGAGTCAAGAGGACCGTGATGTACAAGGAACCCCGCAAGGGTGGGAAGGGAATACCCGACATCCCCGCTCTGCTGAGGGCCTCCTTTGCATGTGTCACGGTGCAGCGGACTCTTGTAGAAAAGACTGGCTCAGCGGGCAGGTCCATGTCTCGCTTGCTTCTCATGCCCCTCTGGAGACAGCTGGGCTGGGACAAGTGGGACAGCTCCATCCCTTACAACTGGAACACTCCCTGGTTCTATGGGGATGTTGTCCGGTTTGTGAGGGAGCACCAGCTGGAAGGACTGAAACCAGACCTATGGAAGCCAAAGACAATCCACAAGCTCATCCGAGCTAAGGACTCGACCGAGCTGGTTCCGGGACTCCCCGCAGCCACTGCAGAGACAGTTTGGAACAATGTGGCCTCAAAGCGGCTTACCAATGGACACAAGGACTTGTCGTGGATGGCCGTCATGGGAGGTCTCTCTCTCAGGTCATTCATGCATGCCCGCAACCTGTGCAAGACCCGGTACTGCCCCCGTTGCCCCTACGTGGAGGAAACATCTTTCCACGTGTTTTGGCAGTGCCCCTTTGCACAGGGTCTGTTGGACGCCCTAGAACAGGAACTCAGAGACTCAGTGCCCAGGAGCTGCCTATCGTACCATTCGGTGCTTTACGGCCTGTTCCCTGGGACCCACGACGTGGAGGCCATCCAGGAGGCCTGGTGCCTTATGAACTGTTTTAAGGACGCAGTGTGGCTTGCCAGGAACCGCCTCGTGATCAACAGGGAAAACATGTCCGTCCGGGACTGCCGCAGGTTCATCAAGAACCTGCTTAGAGACTATTCCATCTTGGACAGCTCGGCCGTTGATGAGGAAGAAGAGGAGTGAAGACCCCTCTCCTTCTCCCATGTCTCCCTGAAGATACAGCCCAACAGTTTGGCCCTGTGATCCGCCCCCTCCCTACCCCCACATAGTCGCCCACACCCCTACCCCGATCACAGATTGTATTATTTGGTTTTTGTTTGATCTCTTGTGCCTTTATATTGCAGGATTGAGCTGAATGTTAGAGTAGCATGGTGTGCGATGTATAGCTTAGGGAACCTTTGCTGTGTATTGTACTATCATGCTTTGTGTGACTGTAATTTATTGTACGACTTGTAATGACTGAACGGAAAATAAAGCTCTTTCAATCAAAAAATTGTGACTGATCATCATGCCTGATCCCGCCAAGTCTGCACCAGCGCCCAAGAAAGGCTCCAAGAAAGCCGTGACCAAGACTCAGAAGAAGGACGGCAAGAAGCGTAGGAAGACCAGGAAGGAAAGCTATGCCATCTACGTGTACAAGGTGCTCAAGCAGGTCCACCCTGACACCGGCATCTCCTCCAAGGCCATGGGCATCATGAACTCCTTTGTGAATGATATCTTCGAGCGCATAGCAGGGGAAGCCTCCCGCCTGGCTCACTACAACAAGCGCTCCACCATCACCTCCCGGGAGATCCAGACCGCCGTGCGCCTGCTGCTGCCTGGAGAGCTGGCCAAGCACGCCGTGTCCGAGGGCACCAAGGCCGTCACCAAGTACACCAGCGCCAAGTAACCTGCTCCGCCTCCTGCTGTCACCCCAAAGGCTCTTCTAAGAGCCACCCACATTGTCTATAATAGAGCTGGAGCTTCTCCTGTCTGTATTCCCCGTATTCTCTTCTGTATATGTGGCCGCTATTCTGTCAGTACAGTCTATTGATACTATATATATTCTGCTCCGGGATCGGGTGAGATCAGAGCGGCGGCTGCGGTTCTCACTGACTGCAGGGTGTATATTTTCCTGTGGTGGAGCGGGGGGCGCTGTAGATCAGTTCTCTATAGTTTCCCTTTTGACATTTGGTCAGTGTAACTAAGTCTCATCCACCCGAAGTCCCCGATTATCCCTCCTATACTCCCCATGGTCTGTACATAACCGGTGTAATGAATAACACTGTTTCTGTAGAGGAATGTGATCCTCCGCACAGGGCCGGTTTTCTGCTTTATAGCCCTCACTTCATCCCCGCTCCCTCTCAGGTCAGGACCGCGGAACAGAATTCCCGTCCTCCTATCTCACAGCTTTATCTTTGCTGTGACACCAGAATAAGTTTAGTCCGCACATTCTTCTCTACGATCTCAAAAAATGTTCATCTGTGCGAAAGTGATAAACAAGGAGGATGAGGGTAGTAGTCAGCCACAGGATCAGCCTCTACATCTCGGGGAGATCTCTCCATTGTTATCGGGTCTGGAGGAAGCGGGAAATTAAAATCCCGAACGTCCTGTGATCAGCCAATGAGCATTAGGCATCGGACGGGACCGCGCACACCGCTCATTGTTAACCCTTTAGCGTTAATTTGCACTACAATAATGACGCAGTCCCACAATGCACAGCAGGGAGGACACCACAGTATTAAGGATAATGCCAGTTTCCTCCATCAGAATCAGTATCTCAAAGTCAGGGACCGGATCATTACTGATCTCTATTAGCAGTATATTCAAACGATCAAGCGTTAACATTTATTATTGATCAGCAGATATTAGAATGTAATCCTTTACAGAATTAGTTGATCGCAAAAGAAACAGAAAACCACAACATTAACGGGAACCTGATATCTAGTAATGTGATTGCAGTAAACTGACAGTAGATGTCGCTGTTGCACAATGAACGGAATACAGGACTGAACGCTCCCTTAGCCCAGATTCTATATATTGATGACTTTATGATAAAGCCCCAGGTGTAGGGGTTGTGTGCACAGCAGAGGCTCTTCTGGCCCCCGAGGCTTGGGATTGTACAGATGCATATAATGGGGGAGCGATGGATACAAGGGAATCATTCCTCCGCTCTCTATGCTCAGCAGTTGTATCATTACCTGGATATTACAGCCGCTGTGTAATGCGGGGAGCGATCATCAGTGAGGATGATGGGGCTGATGGTCTATTACATTACAGCCTGGACAGTGAGATGTTCTGTCCGTGAGAAGGGTGCAGGCAGCCGGCATATTAACCGATAACAGGACCGAGTGAACATAAATCCCCTAACAGACCATCTCCAATTATAGGAACACATGGCCGGGGAAGGCGGCACTAGGACCCAGCGCACGATTAATCTAATTTTCACTTTCAGCGCTTCATATTTCTTCTACCGATCAGGGTCACAGTATAACCCGTAACACATGGAAGCGGCCGCTGGCACAGTACAGGGCAAACTACAGAGAACAAGGCCGGGATTATATTGAAGAGCTCAGCCAGACAATCTGGACAGAAAAACATAAAAAGATGATGATATCAGCTCATTTTATGGAGAACTTGGTGGCTCTGAAAAGAGCCTTTGTGTTGTATGCGGGTCCCGGGCAGATCTAAGCTCGCTCCCCACGGATCCTGCGGGCCAGCTGGATGTCTTTGGGCATGATGGTGACCCTCTTGGCGTGGATGGCGCACAGATTGGTGTCCTCAAAGAGTCCCACCAGGTAAGCCTCGCTGGCCTCCTGCAGGGCCATGACCGCCGAGCTCTGGAAGCGAAGATCGGTCTTGAAGTCCTGGGCGATCTCTCTCACCAGGCGCTGGAAGGGGAGCTTCCGGATCAGCAGCTCGGTGGACTTCTGGTAGCGGCGGATCTCACGGAGAGCCACTGTACCTGGACGGTAGCGGTGAGGCTTCTTCACCCCACCAGTGGCGGGAGCGCTCTTCCTGGCGGCCTTGGTAGCCAGCTGCTTGCGGGGAGCTTTCCCTCCGGTGGATTTACGAGCGGTCTGCTTGGTCCTGGCCATGATCCTCTGTACACGTACACAGTGGAGAAGTGATGGGAAGAGATCGCAGAGCAGAATATTTATACTCCTGGTCTCATCACCATTGGCTCATGTTAACCACACCCCTTCATCCCATTGGCTGATTCATACAAACTAGAGCCCGCCGAAACACTTGAGACATCTGTGATGGATCTTTGTTCTGAAGCGGCGGGGCCCATCCTCAGCGATGATAGCGCCCCCCATGTATGACACGATGCCGGGTCTCGGGCGTTCACACTGATTCCCCGCTCCTCGGATACAGACTCTTTTATGCCTACAATTCCTCGGAGCTCTATCTGCTTCACTATTTCCAATCTCTATATATATTTACATGGGGCAGTACAGTAGAGCGCCCCCATGATCGAACAAAATGCCCAGTAATTCTCTGTATGGGTTAGTAACTTCATATGTGCACAACCTATTAAGTAGAGTAGATGGTTAAAATTACCACAATGTTTCTGGTTAATCAATATTAATAATTTCCAATAAATATTTTCTATTAGTCACTGCACGAAATTCTTACAGTTTCAGGATATACAAATCAGTTGCAGTGAGTGTTACAATAGCGACACCTGGTGGTGAGAGCTTTGTATTCTAACCTTTGCATGTTGCCAAATTGTAACAAGTATTTACATTTCCTCAAGAACTGACACAAATTGTTACAGAGGCGCAAACAGATACAACTAGATGTTATATGAACACCACGATACCAGTTTCTCTAATATGGAGAATATAGTCAAGCCGGGAGCTTGTGTCTCTTGTTGAGGATCTAGGACAAAGGCATATGCATTGTAAACTTTATTTATATATATATATATGTATATATAAATTATATATACATATACATACACACACACACACACACACACACACTTCCCATCCACTCCAATTTGTTTTATACTACAGTGTGTTAGGGTATTTAATAAAAGCTAAATTTTAAATTAGTGGGTCAAAAGGTTTTCGGGTAAAATCAATGGAGTTAGAGGTCAAAGTGTCTCCTAATGATATGTATGATTGGCAATGCGCCCCAAGACTTCTGTAAACCCTCGGCCTCCTCCCCTTACATCCTGGGCTCTAATCCCTCAGTATATCTGCGCTCCTGTCCTGTTCTGCCCCAGTAAACCCCAACAGGATTCCCCAAATACACCATACTATGATGGCGCTTCCTTCTCTTCAGGATCTCTGCTGTCTGGAGAAAAATACACGGGCGGTGATTACACAGCTCTGGTGGGAGGAGGTGGTGGCTCTGAAAAGAGCCTTTGAGGGATAAGTACAGGACGAGGCTCCCGATTATTTCTTAGCCGCGCTCTTCTTGGCTTTAGTCACCTTCTTTGCCGGGCTTTTGGCAGCTTTGGGTTTGGCCGCCTTCTTAGCAGGGCTCTTGGCAGCTTTGGGTTTGGCCGCCTTCTTAGCCGGGCTCTTGGTCACCTTCTTGGGGGCAGCCTTCGGCTTCTTTGGGCTCTTGGCCGCTGCAGGCTTCTTTGCTTTCTTCGGGCTCTTGGCCGCGCTCGGAGCCTTCTTTGGCTTCTTAGGGGATTTGGTTGCTTTCTTAGCTGCTGCAGGTTTCTTGGCCGCAGCCGCCGGCTTCTTCTTGGCCTCCTTGTCCTTAGTCTCCTGCTGCTTCTTGTTGATCTTGAAGGATCCGGAGGCGCCGCTGCCTTTCACCTGGAGCAGGGTTCCCTTGGTCACCAGCCCCTTGATGGCCAGCTTCAGGCGGCCGTTGTTTCGGTCTACATCGTATCCTCCGGCAGCCAGAGCCTTCTTCAGGGCGGCCAGAGACACCCCACTGCGCTCCTTAGAGGCGGACACGGCTTTAACGAGCAGCTCGGACACGCTGGGACCGGAGGGTTTGTGGCTTTTCTTAGCGCCCCCTGCGGCTGATTTCTTCGGCTGCTTCTTGGACTTGGCGGCCGGTTCGGCGGGAGGAGCAGCGGCTGGTGCGGTTTCTGCCATAGTTTGTCGCTGACGTCTATAGGAAACAATACTGCGGAAGAGAAATATAGATTGCGGAGCTGCTGGCGACTCTTATATATTCAGCGGCTTCGCTCTGATTGGCTGCTGTGCTTCCATATTCCTGAGCTGTTATTGGCTGACGCAGAGCACAGGCCCCGCCCCATCCCGTCTGATCCCTGGTGAAGCTTCTCTCCCCTCTTGTGCTTCCCTGCCCGGGATAAGAGCCCCATACCGGCAAGAACCGGACAGGAGAGCTCGTTGTCTCCATTACTTCCTCCTCCCCATAACCCCACTTATCGGTTTATAACCGTCACTGGCCGAGGTGCCGGGAAGGGGCCGGGAGGAGGCCCCGGGATCTCCGTCACAGTCTTCCCGATCTGCTCATCACTGTGTATCCGGGAATATAAATCTGCTGCTGGGGATCGTTCCTTCTATTCCCGGCACCGGTCACCATCACACGGATCTTTACTACAACATCTACCGTCCAGGAAGCTGATTGCACGATGCGGAGACGGCCTGGAGCTGCTGAGAGCCCCGGAGGGTAACACAGGCGGCGCCTCCGCTCACTGCCAGCTCCCTGTAATATAATGTAATATATATGTCCCGTATATAAATATCCACATAACCCTGTGTGCACGGAGGTATAGAAGAATGGAAAAGTGCAGGTTCCTGTCACTTTACTGACCCGGAGATGATAGGGGGAGTTGTCCACAAGTAGAAGTGATGACTGTTCTCTCCTTCAGCTTCCTGACAGCTGTATGACCCCTAACACCCCCAGATGTCTCCTCGTGTCTGCAGAGAGCACAAGGAGGATGAAGGCGAAGGAGGAGTCCCCTCTATGGAGGATGGAGGAGAGGAGAAGGAGCCCCCTCTATGGAGGATGGAGGAGAGGAGAAGGAGACCCCTTTATGGAGGAGAGGAGAAGGAGCCCCCTCTATGGAGGAGAGGAGAAGTAGCCCCCTCTATGGAGGATGCAGGAGAGGAGAAGGTTTTGGATAAAGAGCTGGGGTTCCTACCCCTGGGGATATTCTCTCACATCCCGGCTGTGCAGGAGATCAGGGGAGATTTATAGAGTCTCCAAGATCCTGATCTACTTGTGGTTATTGTCTTTATCCCCGGCGGGTGTTGGATCTACCGGGCAGGAGCTGTCACAGCTGATCGGGCTCCGGGGAGTGTTCGGTCGGTAAGAGAGGAGGAAGATGCCGCAGGTATAAGATATCATCCGACTGAAGCTCTGGGTGTGGAAATGGTGGGGTCGGCGGGTGATCTCCGGGCTGCTCAGCGGTGAGAAGAGAGCGGGAGAAAGGAGACAGGGATAGCGGGAACCGGCGAGGACAGCGGAGGGAGCGGAGAGCAGTGAGGGGGTCAGAGGGGCTGAAGATGAAGAATAAGGGAAGAGAACAAAGGAGAAGATTCTGAGAAGGAAAGTAATAATCCTGATCCAGATACAAGACGATCCGGATTTTCTGTAGGATCCTTCACAGACTGTATTGTATCCGCAGATCCCTCGTCTATTCAGTGATGATCTCTGGGATCTATTGTGATTATTGTCCCCCTAGATCTCCATTATAAGAATTACTTGTACATTATCCGTATAACATCAGGCTCTATTGGGGATCTCCCTTCCTATTTATTTCTCCATAAATATAAATATCCAGAAATGTAATGCACGTTTGAGAATATTTGGGGGGAGTTAAATCTCCCAATCATTCCTGTTCGCATGGTTCACAAATAATTCATTTTTTTCTCTCTAAATAAAGAAAAAAAAGTATCAATAAACCTTTTATATAAAATAGTGTTCCTGTTAAAAGTCCACATGATGTGAGAGAGACAGGTTTGTGTGAGGAGGGGGCCGCTGGAGGCAGCAGGAGTCTGTATCTCCCGCATTGTCCTTTATTTCACCCGCAGGAAATAGCCGAAGGGAAATGGATAAAATCTCTCCTGGACGGGGGAGCAGAGGCGGTGGTTGTGTAATGTGCATCCATTGTGGGGTCAGCCCCAAACCTAAGGACCCCCCGCGGGACATCATACTGTATGCGGCTCCAGACCTCCCCTTATACCGCTCATGTACTCACCGCAGAGAGAGAAAAGAGTCCTGTAATGTATGCAGGAGTGGAGCGGGCATTATACCGGGATGTGCCACTTATAAGGCAGCGATGTCTTCTAGAAATGTTTATTACTAATGTTATTCTGCTGGTTTATGTGTCACCTACTATCATGAAGCTGAGAACTATTTGCTGCCTCTTCCCCATTCCCATGTTCCCCTACTTCCAGCATCTTCAGTCATTGATAGCTCTACACCTAAGTGCCCTTACCCAGGTGGGCACACATACTTGAGGGTCCCGGTTTAGGCCCATGGGCTCCTATCAGCTCTCAGCCCCAGGCGCTCACAAGTGGGTTAAAAGAAAAAAACTAAACACATTTTTTTGTTTTTGTTTGTTTAATAGGAAACAGATTGGTTCAGCTCACTCCCACTGCCCGCAGCGACCGGATTGGTGTGGGCTTCACCTTCAATACAGGAATGCAGAAGAGGAGATTGTCCAGTGCAGGTAGATGGTAGTGAAATGCTTTTATTGAAATAACTTCAGCACATAGAGGACAAGGACATGAATGACACGTTTTGGCCCTAAAAATGGACCTTAGTCAAGGCCCATTTTTAGGGCCGAAACGCGTCACTCATGTCCTTTTCGTCTATGTGCTGAAGTTATTTCAATAAAAGCATTTTGTTACCACCTACCCGCACTGGACAATCTCCTCTTCTCCCCCCCCCCCCCCCAAAAAAAAAAAATAATAATCTATATATATCTTGGCAAAACCCGGCTGCGCTTAAGAAAAAACAACACACATATTTAATGTCAACTGTGAATTAAATTGTCTTTATATTATTTTAATGCCAACTGATAGACAATAGTTTTGGTGGTTTTATTTGGTGTACAAACAACATGTGAAAAACATGAATTTTCCAAATTCAATCCAGCAATAGTTAACCCCTTGGGGACAGAGGGTTTTTCCATTTTTGAGCTTTAGTTTTTTCCTTCATACCTTTTAAAAATCATAACCCTTTCAATTTTGCTCCTAAAAATCCATTTATTGGCTTATTTTTTGCGCCACCAATTCGACTCTGTAATGACATCAGTCATTTTACCCAAAAATCTACAGTGAAACAGAATAAAAAATCATTGTGCGACAAAATTGAAGAAAAAATTTGATTTTGTAACTTTTGGGGGCTTCCGTTTCTACACAGTACATTTTTGCTAAAAATGACACCTTATCTTTATGATTAAAATGATACCCTACTTATGATTTTTTTCAGAAGTACGACAAAATAAAATCTATATAACCACATGCAGGAAAATGTATACGTTTAATATTGTCATCTTCTGACACCTATAAAATAAAAATAAAAAATAAAAATCCGCAGACGGGCGGTATTAGGGTTCATTTTTTGTGCCGTGATTTGAATTTTTTAGCAGTTCCATTTTTGTATTGATCAGACTTTTTGATGGCCTTTTTATTCATTTTTTCATTTGATAAAAAGTGACAAAAATACGCTATTTTGGACTTTGGGATTTTTTTTGCGTGTATGTCATTGACCGTGCGGTTTACTTAACAAAATATTTTTATAATTTGGACATTTTTCCGCACGTGGCAATATCACATATGTTTATTTACACTTTTTTTTTTTTTTATGGGAAAAGGGGGGTGATTCAAACTTTTATTAGGGAAGGGGTTAAATGATCTTTATAATAATAATAATAATAATAATAATAATAATTTATATAGCGCCTACAGATTCTGCAGCGCTTACAATTATGGGGTACAAACAAAGACAAGTATCAGACATAATATTACCCAATAACTATTCAAACAAGAGGTGTGGGGATATGTTGGGGATATTGTGAGGATATTGTGAGGATATTGTGAGGATATGGTGAGGCCAATTAGAGACTGTTATAGGCCTGTCTGAAGAGATGTGTTTTCAGGCCACATTTGAAACTATGGATGTCATTGTTGAGTCTGAGGGTTTTGAGGGATAGCATTCCAGAGAACCGGTGCAGCATGAGTGAAGTCTTGGAGACGGGAGTGAGAAGTTAATATTATAGAAGATGTTAGTGTGAGATAATTAGCAGATCGTAGAGAACGTGTAGGATGGTAGACAGAGATGAGAGAGGAGATATAGGGAGGTGCAGCATTGTGGAGAGCTTTGTGTGTGAGACTGAGGATTTTGTACTGTATTCTGGACTGAATTGGTAACCAGTGTAGTGACTGGCACAGGGAGGAGGCGTCGATGTAGTGACTGGCACAGGGAGATGAGTCTGGCTGTGGCATTAAGGATGGACTGGAGAGGAGAGAGTTTGGAGAAAAGAAGGCCTATTAGTAAAGAGTTACAGTAGTCGAGGCGGGAGTGAATCAAAGCAATAATGAGAGTTTTAGCAGATTCAGTAGTGAGAAACAGGCGGTACTGGAAATGTTTTTGAGATGCAGGTGACAAGAACGTGAAAGGGACTGAATATGGGGAGTGAAAGACAGATCAGAGTCAAGTATAACTCCAAGACAGCGAGCCTGCTGCCCGGGAGTTATGGTAGTACCACATACCGAGATGGAAATGTCAGGGTTAGGTACAGTATCAGTTGATGGAGAAAAAACAAGAAATTCTGTTTTCGAAAGTTTTAGTTTCAGATATAAAGAGGACATGATGTCTGAGACAGCAGAGAGACAGTCACTGGTATTCTGTAGGAGTGCAGGGGTGATGTTGGAGGAAGAGGTATAGAGTTGGGTGTCATCAGCATAGAGGTGGTACTGGAAAACAAATCTATTGATTGTTTTTCCAATGGGGGATGTGTAGAGTGAAAAGAGTAGAGGACCTAGGACCGATCCCTGGGGAACCCCGACAGCAAGGGAAAGAGGAGAAGAAGTAGAGCCAGAAAACAAGACGCTAAAGAAGCAGCCAGAGAGATAGGAGGAAAACCAGGCGAGAGAAGAGTCCTTGAGACCGATGGAGCGGAGACTACTGAGGAGGAGTTGGGGATCCACAGTGTCAAAAGCAGCAGAGAGGTCCAAGAGAATCAGTAAAGAGAAATTGCCATTTGATTTGGCCATCAGAAGATAGTCAGTGACTTTGGTTAGGGCCGTTTCTGTGGAGTGAAGGGAGCGGAAACCAGACTGTAAGGGGTCAAGGAGAGAGTTCTCGGAGAGATAGCGGATAAGGCGGGAGTAGACCAAGCGTTCCAGGAGTTTTGAGATAAAGGGGAGATTTGAGACGGGTCGAAAGTTGGCTGCACAGGACTGGTCCAGAGATGTTTGTTTCAATAGTGGGGTTATGATAGAGTGTTTGAAGGAGGAAGGAAATACCCCTGAAGAGAGGGAGAGGTTAAAGATTTTAGTTAGGTGACAGCTGATAGCAGGAGAGAGAGACTGGATGAGGTGTGAAGGCATGGGGTCACTAGAGCAGGTAGTGGGGCGGGCGGAGGAGAGGAGCTTGGAAACCTCATCATCCGTTACAGGCTCAAAAACAGAGTGATGAAGAGGAGACGTAGCTGGGA
Source organism: Hyla sarda (assembly GCF_029499605.1). NCBI lineage: Eukaryota > Metazoa > Chordata > Amphibia > Anura > Hylidae > Hyla > Hyla sarda. Next base: position 78,567 of record NW_026610937.1, on the reverse strand, counting down.
ATTGGATCAGATATTTTAGGGGACTGGGAGAGGATTTCATCACAAATGTCATTGATTTTAGTTTTGAAGTATTTGGCCAGGTCTTCAGCACAGAGATAAGTGATTGTGGTCTGTATTTTAGGCCGAATGAGAGAGTTGAACGTGTAAAAAAGGCGTTTTGGGTTGTTAGACAGAGAGGAGATGAGGGAGGTAAAATATGTTTGTTTGGCGAGATGAAGAGCGGAGTAATAGGATTTAAGCATGAATTTATAGTGCAGATAGTCTGAAGAAGTCTTGGTTTTCCTCCACAGACGTTAAGCACACCTAGAGCATCGCCTGAGAAAGCGGATTGTTAGCATGTGCCAGGGTTGCTGCCGTCTGTGTCGGGAGGTTTGTGTTTTAGGGGGTGCCATTTGATCCAGGGTAGACTTTAGGGTGTCATGGTAATGTTTGGCTGCTAGATTAGGGCAGGAGAGAGAAGAGATTGGTGATAGTGAAGATTGTAGAATGTCTATAAATTGACAAGTGTTTATGGCACGCAGGTTTCTGTAAGTGTACAAGGTTGGAGTGTCTGGAAGAGACTAGGAGTTACTGATAGAGAAAGAGAGAAGGTTGTGGTCAGAGAGCTCAAAAGGAGAATTAGTGAATTTAGAGACAGAGCAAAGTCTAGAGGAGATCAAGTCCAGAGTATTCCCATCCTTGTGTGTGGAAGAGTCAGTAAGCTGTGAAAGGGCAAAGGAGGAGGTTAGAGACAGAAGCCGAGAGGCAGAAGAGGAGATTGGGGTATCAATGGGGATATTAAAATCACCCATGATGAGTGTAGGTGTTTCTGAGGAAAGAAAGTGGGGGAGCCAGGTGGCAAAATGATCCAGGAACATTTGGGGAGAACGAGGAGGACGATAGATGACCACCACTCTGAGAGACAATGGGCGGAAGAGCCTGAGGGTGTGGACCTCAAAAGAGGGAAATGTGAGTGAGGGTAATGGGGGGATGACTTGAAATGTGCATTGTGGGGCTAGGAGCACCCCAACACCTCCACCATGCCTGGTGTCAGATCTGGGGGTATGGGAAAAGTGAAGGTCACAATAAGATAAAGCAGCGAGAGAAGCAGTGTCAGAAGGTTGTATCCATGTTTCTGTGAGAGCCAGCAGATTAAGAGAATTAGTGAGAAATAAGTCATGAATCTGGGTGAGCTTATTGCACACAGATCGAGAGTTTAGGAGAGCGCAGTTAAAGTTTGTAGTGGTTCCGCAAGAGGCAGGTAGTGTAGAGGAAGTATTAGAGAAAGGTGGGCCAGGGTCAGGAGCAATGTCCCCAGCAGCTAAAAGCAGAAGAAAGAAGAGGGAGAGCAGATGGCTGGGTGAAGTGATGGAGCGACTTCTGTGCTGTACCATGGAATGACGTGGGGGATAGAAGAGAAAATGTATTCCAATGATGTAAGTAATAAGTGTGTGCATGTTTTTTTTTTTTTTTTTTTTTCATGAAAAAGAGTGACTTATTTTTGTAGTTATAATGTTGAGTTAGTTACCTTTTGTTCCCTTCTGGTTCAATTCTGGTATAATTCTTGATATCACACTGAAGAGCACTTTAGATGGCAGTATTAGATGGCTCCAGACCTATAGCCTCTAATATATAGTGCTAGGCTGAGCCAGAAAATTGCCAGAGGATTGCAATCAGGTGTGAAAAGTTGTGATCAAACAAAATAGAAACACATACCAAATAACAGTACTAAGTATACATGACAATGCAATGATGGGGGTAGTTGTTCATGAGATGAATGATGACAAACCTGTAAATGAAAGAATAGGCTGGTGAGAAGATGTAGTGAATGAATTATGGTATAATTCTTGATATCACACTTAAGATCACTTTAGATGGTAGTATTAGATGGCTCCAGACTTTTTTTTTTTTGCAATGTGATACCTCCGATAGGGGGCTATATCATTGCACACACTGATCTTTTAAATTTCTCATAGGAAACCATTGATCAATGATTCTGCCGCTTGACTGCTCATGCCTGGATCTCAGGCACTGAGCAGTCATTTGTCTATCGGACAGCGAGGAGGAAGTTAAGGGACCCTTCCTGCTGTCCTACAGCTGTTCGGGATGCCGTGATTTCATCCCAAACAGCCCCCTGAGCTAAACTGCATTAGTTTACTTTCACTTTAGACGTGGCGTTCAACTTTGAATGCTGCGTCTAAAGGGTTAACAGCACGCGGCACTGCGATCAGTGACTCCGAAGTGCGATCAGTGGCTCCGAAGTGAGAGAGTTCCATGCACATTTGAGTCCTAAATAAGGGAATTATATTGGGACAGACCCGGATGCAAGCATTACACTTGCCTCCGATACCAAAAATGCCCTATGACAGTGTTTCCCAAACAGGGTGCCTCCAGCTGTTGCAAAACTATAACTCATAGCATGCACAGACAGCCAAAGGGCATGCAGTGAGTTTTAGTTGTGCCTCCAGCTGTTGCAGAACTACAACTCACAGCATGCCCCTTGGCTGTGCATGCTGGGAGTTGTTGCTAAGCAACAGCAGGAGGCGAACAGGCCTCACCTCCTGTATCCTGTATCCTGCCACATCCGCCGCTGTTCCTGCCATCATCGGTCCTGCCGCAGCCTTAAGGGACAACCGCCAACCTCCGCCGAGGTAAGAAAGGTCCCGATCGCCACCCTGATCACCGGCGCCCAGCAGGAGAGTGATTAGTCGGTCATTCACCTGTGCCACCTCACTCCTGCTGGTAAAGGGTGATAGGTGCCATCTTGGACTGCACCTATCACCCATTTTTTCTTAGTCACCAGGTCACCGGAGACCCGATTGATGCAGAGTCACTGCTAATTGCCGTTCTGAATTGACACATCAACATGTGGGGGTCTCAAGACCCCCCCCCCCCCCCCCCCCCCAGGGCTTTGCACGGGATGCCTGCTGAAAAATTTCAGCAGGCATCCCGGTCTGGTCCCCACCAGGTGAGCGGCGGGTACCGGAATTCCCATGGGCATACAGGTACCATCTGCATCCTCAAGGACCTGGGATGCAGGGCGTACATATATGCCCTGCATCCCCAAGAGGTTAAGGAGAGCTGGAACACACTGTTATTTTTTTTTTTTAGATCCCTAAATTGAGAACTGGCTCGAGTGTTCAACTCCGTGCTTCCCTGCACATGTTCCAGATGTGTCTATACTGGACTCTACAAGTGGTGAGCTGACTCAACGTATTCTTTTTTTCTATACAAAATGAATGTTGTCTTGGGCTTTCCCCAGGTTACTGTGCGGCCCGAGACATTACATCATGAGTCAGGTGTTGAGAAGAACATGCCTGTTCTTTAATGAGTGGAGTGAGCCCTGGGTGGGAGGGAGATCCTTCTCTGCAGGGCTGCAGGGAATTGTAGTTTTAAAAATAGCACAGCATGGAAGGGAGCTCAGCTGTGCTGCAATGGGTAGGGTGGCTTATGTGTGAGAGGGAAAAAAGTCACCTCACACTTAAAAACAAGGGATCCTAGGACTTGTATTAGGAGTGAGGGAACTCCAACAGGAAATAGTAATTTCACAAAAGGAAAGCAGCAGCGTTATGGTGAACTCACAACATAGCCATTTAGCCCCAAAACAAGTACAGATACTTCCTAGGAATCTACATTACTGTCTAGCAGATAAGTACTAAAGTCACCTTATGTTGGAGAACCCCTTAAATACTGATGCACAAATGCATGGACAGATGGATATGAGATGGTTACCAAATAGAGGTCCATCTGGTGTCAGACAGAACTGTTTATGAAGGTTCAAGGTTGGAGGAAGTAGCTAATGTCTCCTCTACCTGGGTCTCTGTATCATACATGATAACCAGCAGCTCACTGCATCCTCTGTAGCCCCTGTCATCCTCCACACATCTATTATCAGCCTCTTTCCAGTCACCCATCTTCAACACTCTACCGGGATACACCAAGACCAATGATCTGGTGTATGAATTATCCCCATCAGATCTCAGCAGAACATCCAGCAGCGCAACCATGTCAGATGGGAAGGAGGAAAAACCTGGTAAGACTTCTGTCCATGGAAGGTATATCAACCTGGAGATATGTTTAAATGTCTTAAATTGGTGGTCTCCATATTGTGGCCCACCAGATGTTGCAAAACTCCAACTCCGGGCATGCTGGGAGTGGAATTTTGCAACATTTGGAGGTCCACGTTTCGAGACCCATTCCTTATAAGATGAGCAAAACATATCTAAAAGATATTAGATGTCCATTGTATATATGCTGCACAGCACCGGGCACATTGAATGCTAATGCAGTTCATGGGTAAAATTGTCAATAAAAGATTGCCACCTGGTGAGCAGATTATCCAAAATTAAACTGAACATTCCTCTCTTGTTCCAAAATAATTTTAAGATCTACGTTTTCCTGAAGAAGAAGAAAGTCAACACATTGAAGAGCAAATGACGAGGCCGCACACTGCACCTTTCTTGAGCTCCACCATTTCAGACCTTAGCAAAAGACAAAGCTCTTTTGCCTCCATGGTGGAAAACAATGCGTATTCTCAAGTGGTCACTAACACTAAGTCCTTGACTGGCCGTGGCAACAAAGCGGCTGTAGCCAGGTTATTTTTTTTTATTTTAAGAATGTGTCCTTAAAGGGGTACTCCACTGCCCCAGCGTTCTGAACATTTTGCCCCGAATGCTGGGTGCGGGCTGCAGCGGTCGTGGCGTCACGGCCAGGCCCTTTGTGATGTCACACCACGCCCCCTCAATGCAAGTCTATGGGAGGGGGCCTGGCCACATCACGACCCCGCAACCAGCATTCGGAACAAAATGTTCCAAATGCTGGGGCAATGGAGTACCCCTTTAATACTCATGGGAGGTGCCTATAGTCTAAGTCAATGTATTCAAGCCATCAATGTCTTTTACATGATGCCTTGAATAGTAGAGAAGAGGGGACTCAATGATATGAACACTAGGTCACTTTCCTTGTGTGGTACAAGGACACCACCCCTCACCATCATTTCTCAATAGGTGGGCCCAGAACTTGTTCACCACTTTTCCATCTCTTGTCTGTTCACCCTCAAGTTGATTCCTTCTTTGGTGTCTGTGGTCATGGACCACATGCATAGCAACTACATGTGATGTCTCTATAATATGTTCACCCTTGCCCTGTAGCACAAGTGGGTCTTCTGGTCTATTCATTTCTAGTTGTACCCCCATTGTCCCATTGTAGTAGCTCTTCAGGCCTGCTCATATCTAGGTGTACACCCATTGTCCCATTGTAGGGGGTCTTCTGGTCCGCTCATATCTAGGTGTACACCCATTGTCCCATTGTAGGGGGTCTTCTGGTCCGCTCATATCTAGGTGTACACCCATTGTCCCATTGTAGGGGGTCTTCTGGTCCGCTCATTTCTAGGTGTACACCCATTGTCTGATGGTTAGATCTGTCCATCAAAACTCTATCTTTATTTATGTGTCTTGGTTAGAAGAATGGGATTTTACCCTAAGGTTACAACTTCTAGAAAAAAAAGGTGATGAACAAGTTCCCAGAAAAAAATGGTGGTGTTGGCAAACACTGGCCAGATGACCAATTTTTTATTTGTACCGCAAATGTACAAAAACATTCAAAAAGAAAATACAGTAAAATCTCCCTTAGCGGACATCTCCCAATGGCGGGCAGTTTTTAATTCCCCGGCAGAGTCCCATAAGACTTGATCTATTTGCACCCAAATAGGGGATACTCCCAAGAGTGGACAGGGACATACCCGAAAGGGAACAAAACATTCCCATTAGGGGACAAAACACTCCCAATAGAGGACAAACAGGCTTATGCGCTGTCCCTACCTTGTACACAGGGCCTCCGTCAGGTCAGGGGGTACAGCCAATACCCCAGTAAGGTGCCCAGGCTTCAATTGCACCCCAGTGCAGAAGCACCAGCACAGAAGCAGAAGACCGCTGTTTAAACAGTATTCTCCTGCTTCTGTACATCTGCCGGGCACATCATTCATCCACCCCTTCCCTGTTCCCTCCCTGTGCCACTTTATTTCCCTTGTGCCAAATAATCCCCCCCCCCCTTTATTAACTCATTTGCCCCATTATTTCTTCTTGATCCCCCCCTGTGCTATTTCATTCCAACTTTATAGCAAATTAATCACCCCCTCTTTACCACCCCCTATGCCATTTTATTCCCTGTATCTCCCTGTGCCACTTGATAAAGAGAGGGTGATTAATTTACACACAGGGTAATAAAGGGGGAATGAAATGGCATAGGGGGATCTAGGGGAAATTATGTAGCTCAGGGATTAAGGGGGGTAATTTGGCACAATTCAAAGGGGGGATAAGGTGCAAAAGATTTAAAGGGGGATGAAATGATGAAGGGGAGGGATAAGGGGAGTTTAAACAGCATTGGGAGATACTACTGTAATATTGCTTTTTATCATGTTTTATATGTAATTACACTCTGGAGTGAGTACAGGACAGTAATCTGTCATTTAGAAATATTTTTGAGTCTTTTTTTCCCAAATAGGGGACACTTCTCAGTAGCGTACACTTTTTTATTCTCCAGGAGTGTCCACTATTGGGATATTATACTGTATTAAAATAACTGAACTGTACAAGAAAGGACCTTCTTAATATTCTGTGGGTAATCACATTCAACATGAATAGCAGCCCCGACAGTATATAATTTCTGGATTTAATCATTTCACACACCGATCAAGCATATATTACCTCCACATTTTTTTAAAGTGTGGATACTAACAGTTACATTGACTTTGCCAGCAGTCATTATAAAAAAATGGTTGGAGAATGTACCATATTCTCAATACAAAAGAATAAGGAGGAATTGTACAAATGACATTGACTTCAAATCTCAAGCAGGAGTCTTACAAAAAAGATTTTGGGCGAAAAAATACCCTGAGAAATTACTGAATGATGCTTTCAAAAAAATCCATAATCAAACACAAGCAGACAGTTTGAAATCTAAAGAAAAATATAAACATAAAGAACCCAGACAGTGGGACACCAATTTCATAACCACTTTTAACACTTCGGCCCAAGAAATCAGAGGGATCCTTAATAATCACTGGCATATACTGGCCAATGATAATTTTCTCAAAGATATAGTACCCAGTAAGCCCTGCTTAACATTCCGTAGAGCTCCAACTTTAAAAAACATATTAGCCCCAAGTCAAATAATACCCCATGAAGCTATGCCCCATAGCAGTGCAAAACCAGGAAGCTTTTGTTGTGGTAATAAACAATGTTTATGTTGCCATGAAATCAGATCCAAATGCAGTTCTTTTAAATCAAAAGCCACTGGGGAAACTTTCCCAATCAAACATCATCTGAACTGTGAATCTGAATACGTTATATATCTAATTCAATGCTGTTGCGGACTCCAGTATGTCGGTCGGACGACACAAAAATTAAGGAGCCGAGTAAACAAACATTGTTTTAATATTAAAACCAAATATATGCTCCATGGTCTCTCAAGACATATCACTACCACTCACCCCAATGTCACTTCTAATTACTATTCCATAATTCCTATTGATTTTGTTCCCCCAAGTAGGTCCAATAGATTTGAAAATCTTAAAAGGTTGGAGGTCTATTGGATCTACAAGATTAACACATTACAACCTCTTGGTTTGAACGAAATTTCGGAGACAATTATAATTTGATACATTGTTGTTGTTTTTTTTTTTTTTTTAAATTGGTTTTCATATAACAATACTCATATGTGCGTATTTCTGTCACTCTTTCGTATTAACTTTATTATTATAAAATTTTTCTGGTTACCACCAGAATTGATGTAATCATAGTTTTCAATTTTTATTTCTGATAAGATATTTTATTTTATTGATCATGTATGGCAATGTAATCATCCATTATTTTTTCTTCCTTATCACCTTGGTTCCCTTCCCCTTTCTCCCTCCCCCCCCCCCATTCTTACTTTCTTGTCTTCCCTCAACCTTTCCCCCCCTCTTCATTCCTATTCCTTCCTTCCTTTCCCCCATCTTCCCCCTTTTTTTTTCTTCCTGATTATTCCCCCATCACAATCCCCTTTCATTTTACTTTCTTTTAGTGATATGCCCTATGACAACTTTCGCTAGATTGTTTAATAGCTCCATAAAACATCCATTATTCTTCTTACTACCAAATCAGTAGGATCCATTTAGGCATATGGGGATACAGTGTTATATACACTGATGTCACCACATAGTGAATTAATGGTCCCGCCCATTTTCACCTCTGCCACGGCATTATAGCGCTTGGGAATCGAGCGCTTATGCTGTGATGGTCCCGGCCAATATATTCATGTGCGCTCCATAAGACGAGCACACACGGCCATATATATCTCCCTGTTTCATCCCGCTGCTTAATTCACAGCAGTGCCATAGCTCCGCCCCCCTGCCCTTTGCCACTAACACCTAATGCTCCTTAATAAAGTGCATCCCCCTTATATATATATTTCCTTAGTTCAGTCACGGTCCACCAACTGTGACTTTAGTTAATGTAGTTACGTTTCCTTTTTTTTCCCTTTCAGATAGCATAACACGGGGCAGTGCCTTAGTCCCGCCCCTTTTGCCCTCCGCCACCGCTGTATAGCGCTCCACACCACAGTCTGATCTCTTACATAACTTTTTAGATTACAACCATCCTACACTACTTGTAATAACCATGGAATGTTCTGTCCACACTTTTTCAATGAATGAAGGAAGAGCTGCATACCTATATTCTATTAGCTTCCACCGAAACTTGGGCATTACCTATGTTGTTTTACTAAGTGCATGAGGAGATATGCTTGTTTTTTTTTTTTTTAAATAACAATTTTATTAGACATTTTCTAAACATTTGACAGAAATAGAGCAATAGAATGCTTTCTCGAAAAACAATATATCCCATTACATTACATGTCAAGAGCTACAACATATGCAATAGGACCGGCATATATCTTATACATCAGCATTCAGGTGGAATATTGCTCCATAAATCAGGACAGATGTTAATAAGCAATACTGCATTCAGGTTGATGAGTCGAGCAGATAAGGAGAGAAACTCCTCATGTGGAAACATCTGTCTTACAGTCTGACAAGGAAACAATCAGAAAAAAAAAACATCAAATCAACATCAACTCAATCACAACTGCTACATTCACTCCTCTACTACTTCTAGGACTCCAAGAGTCCCCTTCAAGGACTGAGATACGCTTGTTTTAACAAATACTCTTAATATTTTAACACATTTTCATCAGATGTTCAAAGGATTGTATTTTATCTGTTCAAACAACATCAGTGCAAGTAAGAACTGTTATTTTTTATGTATTTTAAACTCTGTGATAGTTACGTCATTTACCTAACAGTGCTTGGAGAATATGCTAATTCTAAATTGACATAACTACTGTGTGCTAAACCTTTCCACAGCTATTTATTGCCTGTGTTTTACTGTTTTTGTATCAGCATTCTGTCCTGATGAAGGGCCCGTTTCGGGTCTGAAACGCGTTGATCTGTGCTTGGAATAAATGTTATCTTTTATCGAAATTGGTCTACTTTGTTAGACTGACTACCTCAAGGGATCTGGCGCTTGGAATAAGTTCCGTTTTTGTTTCTTCTGCTACCTATACCATTATCGGACCAGACGCTGCCTGGGATCGGGGGAATCAAGCTGCAGGATCCCATTTTATGATATATGCAATATCAGATGTTGTGCTCTGAGCGCAACACTACAGGGTGAGTGTTATTACCAGCATCTTCCTACCTGTGCCTAACGTACTTCACCAGGGGCGCTATTGTGTTAGTTTTTTTCTCTTTTTATCTTCTTATTATTCTGTCCTGGTCTCTGTCTGGAAGATGCCTGAACCTCCAGGTGACTGATCCCTTGTGCTGGCAGACACATTAATATGTCTGTCTCCGGTAGCCCCAGGTTTTACATACTTTTGCTTTTCTCAGAAGTGTTGTGTATCAGGATCTGCAGAAAGTGGTGTTACGTAAACGAGATATACTCAATAATTCAATGTATAGTAAGCATTTATAATGCTGGGCACTAGCTCCAGACATGATCACCCTAGTAAAGTCATTGGGTTCTTCTCCCCTCTGTACACTTGGGTTTATACATTCTTATAATAAAAGAGGCTAATAATTAAGTGACCCATTACTGGTCATCTGCATGGTTGCAAATAAAATGTCTGACCCAATGTAGGTGGCATGTTGGGTAAATAAAGTTATATGTTAATGCCTCTGGGACCAGGTGCATGGCATCATGTATATCACAATGTACCTATATGTGGGATCTATATGTTTCAGGCTTTGAGGCCTACCTGCTACCTACATGGGTAGAATTAGTTATCTCCTGTGTTTTTGACTCCTTCAGTGCGCTTGGAAACCTGGAAATCACAGAAGTTCATCCTGGAGGAGATTTTGTGAGAATTGTGCACCGATCTCTCAATAAAGAAGGAGACATTGGAGGTTTTCTTCTGCAACAGGATGTCCATGAATCTTCTGTGTCCATCTTACGCTTTCCCCCAAAATCCAGAGTCATTGCGAGCTGTGAAGTGACTGTAAGCAAAGGAGGGGGAGGGGGGGGGGGGGGTTCATTGTCGCAAAATATTGGGGGAGATTTATCAAAACCTGCCAATGAAAAAAGTTGCTGATTGCCCTTAGCAACCAATCTATTGCTTCTTTAAGATTTCAGAAAAGGCCTGTGAAAAATTAAAAGAAGCAATCTGATTGGTTGCTACTAGCAACTGGGCAACTTTTCTTCTGGACAGCTTTTGATAAATCTCCCCTATAATGTTTACCCAAAGGACAAAATTGTAAGCTTCTCAATTTTTATGATACAAAAATGCCTAGAAGAAATGAAGAACACAGTCAATCCTACAATGTATTACTGCATTGCAAACATGACATAATCTTTTCCATTTTGATCCCAGGTTTGCGCATCTGCAGCCGGTGTCCCCCAAAAACTGACTACCTTTGGGTAGAACAGACCAAATTTGTGACAGAACCAAAGTGTACAACCATATTGTGTAACCGGGATGGTCAAGATCCAGTAGAATTAAGGGTGTATGTGCCAGAGAAAAAGCTCATTGGTAGAGGGGGAGTTGAAGCTCCATTATGCATAATAGGGCCCCCACCTACCATGGTCAATTTATTTTCACAAGGGTTATTGGGCCCCCACAGGTACCAGGGCCCAAGAGTTACTGCAGTTTCTGTACCTAGGGCAAAACTGTGATGGGGGATATACTTTGGGGAAAAATTAATTACTGGAACCATCTCACCCATGGGACCTAAACTCCAACACTCCCAATATTGTGTGCTGGAAGCCCCCAAGGTCCTTAAGGTGGTAAAAGCCTTAGTTGCCCTCCTTATTCTTCTTCCCTGTCTGCACCCCATATTGTTATTCTCCTGAATGTGGTCTCCTTTGGACACTTAGAAAGAGGGGGGAACTTGGAACTGGAGAAATAGATTTATAACTTTTATTTTTTCCCTTTTTTAACATATATTTTTCCTTTGTGTTTTTTTTAGGCCATGGCTTGATTCACTCCTTTAAGTGAAAAAACAAGAAAATCATTAGAAAAATACAAGGTTTCCAAATCTGAAGCTGAAATCCTTTCATCTGAATTAACCCAGCCAATTTTCAATGTAGGACCAGGCCATTTTTTGCACATTTGACCACTGTCACTTTAAGTATTAATAAATCTGGGATGCTTTTACCTTTCATTCTGATTCTGAGATTGTTTCTTTCATGACATATTCTACTTTATGTTAGTGGTAAAATTTTGTCTATACTTGCATAATTTCTTGGGGGAAAATCCAAAATTTGATGAAAAAATTGAAAATTTTGGATTTTTTTATATTATTTTGAAGCTCTCTGCTAATAATGAAAATGAATATTCCAAATAAATTATATTTTGATTCACATATACAATATGTCTACTTTATGTTGGCATCATAAAGTTGACAAGCTTTTACTTTTGGAAGACATCAGGGGGCTTCAAAGTATAGCAGCAATTTTCCACTTTTTCACAACATTTTCAAAATCGAAATTTTTCAGGGACCAGTTCAGATTTGAAGTGGATTTGAAGGGCCTTCATATTATAAATACCTCATAAATGACCCCATTATAAAAAAAAAATGCACCCCTCAAGTATTCAAAATGGCATTCAAAATGTTTGTTAACCCTTTAGGTGTTTCATGGGAATAGCAGCAAATGGAAGGAGAAAATTCAAAATCTTCATTTTTTACACTGGCATGTTCTTGTAGACCCAGTTATTGTATTTTTACAAGGGGTAAAAGGAGAGAAATATTCCTAAAATGTGAAATCCAATTTCTCTCGAGTAAGAAAATACCTCATAAGTGTATGTCAAGTGTTTGGCGGGCGCAGTAGAGGGCTCAGAAGGGAAGGAGCAACAGTGATATTTTGGAGAGTGAGTTTTTCTGAAATGGTTTTTGGGGGGGCATGTCACATTTAAGAAGCCCCTATGGTGCCAGAACAGCAGAGAAAAAAAAAAACACATGGCATACTATTTTGGAAACTACACCCCTCAAGGAACGTAACAAGGGGTTCAGTGAGCCTTAACACCCCACAGGTGTTTGACGACTTTTCATTAAAGTTGGATGTGTAAATTATTATTTTTTTCACTAAAATGCTGGTTTTCCCCAAAATTTTACATTTTAACAAGGGGTAATAGGAGAAAATGTGTAACTCCATCTCTTCTGAGTATGGAAATACCCCATGTGTGGGCATCAAGTGCACTGCAGGCGCACTACAATGCTCAGAAGAGAAGGAGTCACATTTGGCTTTTGGAATTTGAGTTTTTTACACTAAAATGCTGGGGTTACCCCATTTTTTTTTTCATTTTCACAAGTGGAAACAGGAGAAAATGTCACTGTAAATTTGTAAATACATTTCTTTGGAGTAAGGACATACCTCATGTCTGGGCGTTAGGAGCTCTGAGGGTGCACACAGTCCTCTGAGGTGCAGGAGCGCAGTATGGTCCTTGAGCGTCTGCATTGCTACCTATATACCCAGAACAGTGGGACCCCCCCCCCCTCAAGGGGCATTACATGGGGTAAATAACTGGGGTGCACTAAGTAACTAAAGTGGGGGGCGTGGCTGAGCGCACTTGAAGATGGCTGCTTCTTGTTAGTGCTCCCTGAGGACCGGAGCTTCAAAGGGCTAACTAATCGTGTTATGGGCGGTAGACAATGGCAAAGAAAGAAGAAAGGGGTACCTAAAGACCCCCTCATCACCTCCAGGGGCATAGCGACCTACTTCTGCCCGGCGGTCCCTCAGAGATCCAACTGCGGCCTGGAGACGGCGCCCCCACCTCGAGGATCCGTCAGAGACGCTGCTGCTCCCCCTGTGTCTCAGCGCTCCGGAGCTCGGGAGCGCGCGTACGGGCGGGCTGCTGTACTGGTGTCGGAGGAGATCCGGGACCCACCGCTGACCTCCAACTGCAGCGCGGCAAGTATCTCACCCGCTGCAAACGAGCACAATTCAAGCTTCCCTCCCCTGGTGCCTCGCCCGACTCCTAGCAAAATGGCGCTTTGTGTGCAGGTCCTGGAGAGCGCGGCGCCACCATCAGAGACGCTCCTCATGTCTCCCGTGCAGGCCCCCTCTCCCTCTCGCCCGGAGACCCTGTCAGGTGCCCCGGAGGTTATCAGTGACAGACACAGCACTGCATATGGCAGAGAGCCTCTGCCACACAAATTAACTGTCTCCATACCTGAGAGGAGGGGTGAGCAGACCCATGACACTGTACTCCAACTCCCTGCTACTACAACTGCTGCAGACATGCCGAGGGAGGAGAGGAGAAAGTCTGAATCCTCATCACAGCCACAGTGTGCAGATACTGAGGACCCCCCTGGGCCTGCTGTTCAGGGCACCTCAGACCCATCGGCCTCCAGTGGGGGATCTACAGAGTGTGAAAGTCCACCAGGCTATTGGGGAGATAGCCCCCCGGCTAAAAATAAATTGTTCAGAACCCCTCAGAGACGCTCTTCCAGGAGTAGATCCCCTATGGAATACTCCTCATCAGAAGACTCTCACAAGAGGGGTACCCGGGGGAGTCGTCGCTCCCGCATGAGCACCCCCACCTCCAAGCCAACCATGTCTCATCTAAATATGCCTGACGCTGCTTACCCATCCTTGCCATCTCCTGAAGCAGCGGTGCACACTTTGAAGAGCCACCCTGAGCTCCAGGCATTGCTAGCGCTCTTACCTACTAAGGGTGACATGCTTTCATTGGCTGATAACCTGAAAACTGCTTGGAGAAAGGACTTTGAACCTGTTAAAACGGAAGTCTCACAACTATCTGGTAAAGTTGCTGACCTTGACCTTTTTCGCAAAGCTGTGACCTCTGAGATAGCTGAACTGCGGTCAGCGACTAAACAACTTCAAATATCACAGGCAACTACCATAGACCACTTGGATGACATGGACAATCGTGAAACAACGTCCGCATTAAGGGACTTCCAGAATCGGTTAGCTCTCAGGACCTCTCTGGCACTGTCCAAAATATTTTCAACTAAATCCTGAAACAACCCCTGGACACTCCCATCGAACTAGACAGGGTTCACAGAGCCCTAAAAGCAAAAGACCCAGATCCCAAGAAACCACGTGATGTGATTTGCAGAGTACATCACTACAATGTAAAAGAGCGGGTGATGCATAAAGCTCGAGACCTCAAACATCTCACCTACAATGGAGCAAATATCCACCTTTTCCCTGACCTCTCCCTACGCACTATTCGCCTGAGAGCAACGTTGAAACCACTCTTACAGATTCTGCTAAATGCCTGCATTGTTTATAGAGGGGGGTTTCCATTTTCGCTTACAGCTAGATACGGCAACACTACAGCGACACTTCGTCACCCCAGAGATCTTCCATCCTTTTTAGCGACCTTCAAGCTGCCAAGGGTCAACCTTCCTGATTGGGATGCGCTCTTCCCACAACCTCTTCAGTCATCGCATCTTTCCGTTCAACCTGAACTGATACTGCCGAGTGACATGGATACCACACCTGCCACACCACTGCCCCAGAGGCAGAAGCGTAAGACTTGACAGACCTATAGTATACAGTCTAACATTGCTCTTTGAACCCCCCATGGTGTGGGTCGCCATAGGTGCTGGCTGCAAGTTGGACTCTGGGTCTCTGTGACCACCCTCTTACTATTAGACACTTATGCCACTGCTGTGTTCTATGTTACTGTTATATATGATTGTTTCCCTCTGAGTAGGATTACTCCACCTGCCACTCAGTGTTCCTTTGCCGTTGTACGCCCCAAACTCCGAGTCATGGGCTATCTTATGGCCCCTCCTATTACTTCTTTTAAGCCCTACTCACCGCAAGATAAAGGTCATAATCTTGACCTTTAGCTTCCCATAATTCCCAATAGGTCCATTTTGAATGCTACTTGTTTTGACACTTACAGGATGCCCTTCGGTGCCCTCACCGCTTATCCCCATTAGGGTATTGATCAGACTGGCTCTGATCATTCTTCTGGTCCTTATGACCATTTCTGATAGTCCCCCCGTAGCGGTCACCAGGTACTCGCTGCTGATTGTCAGTCCTCTTTCCTTTTGTGTCACTCCCTCTCTGACTCCCCTCTTCTCACTCACTGCCCTTTTCCTATCTATTTGCAGACAAGTGCTTTACATTGTTGCCGTGATCTGGAGAGAGACATTGCGGATGTTGCGGTCTTCAGGTGATACAGTGTTAGTTCCAGGCTCCTAACCGAATGATGGCGGACATTAAGGTAACTACACTTAACGGGAAGGGATTCAACATCCCCGAGAGGCGTAATCAAATCCTCTACTCACTACACAAACAGAGATCACACATCATAGCCTTACAGGAAACACATTTCAGAAAGGGACAGACTCCTAAATTTCAGAACCGTTACTATCACAACGGGGTACATGGTACCAACCCAGAGGCGAAAACCAAGGGGGTATCACTGGGATACCACAAATCCCTCCCACTGAAAATAGTAGATTTCAAAATTGACCCACACGCTAGATATTTGTTTGCTAACTGTGAACTTCTGGGACACAACCTTACCATTGCCTCTATTTATGCCCCAAATCATGGGCAAACCTCGTTTATATGCTCCACACTAGAGAATCTGTCCGCCTTTGCTACAGGCCAGATAATATTATGTGGTGACTTCAATACCCCCATGTCCCCCCTATCGGACTCAACCTCGGGTCACT
This sequence comes from Hyla sarda, assembly GCF_029499605.1. Taxonomy (NCBI): domain Eukaryota; kingdom Metazoa; phylum Chordata; class Amphibia; order Anura; family Hylidae; genus Hyla; species Hyla sarda. Next base: position 62,396 of record NW_026610937.1, on the reverse strand, counting down.
CACACCTATCATATAGACAACTTAGATTGATCAAACAAAAATTGCATTCACTACAACTAGCTGATGTCTGGCGCACTTTGCACCCTCAGGGCCGTGATTTCACCTTCTATTCCCACCCCAGACAGATGTATAGCCGTATCGACTACATTTACTGTGCACACCATTTGCTCCCATCAGTGGTCTCCGCTGCAATTGGTAACATAACATTCTCGGACCATGCCCCGGTACACTTTTCTTTTAGGCTCCCCCCATTCTCTAAACCACACGCAACATGGAGGTTGAATGACTCTCTTCTGTTGGACCCATTGTGCTCCCGGGACATTAAGCTGGCAATAGATAACTTCCAAACAGATCATACTCATGACGACACCTCCCCGCTCATCAAGTGGGAAGCCATGAAGTGTGTCTTGCGCGGTGTTCTGGTTTCGCATGGGGCCCGACTGAAGAGAGAAAACACATCCAAACTCTCTTCCCTCTATTCGCAGCTTCACTCACTAGAATCACTACACAAAAGGACACTACATGAGCAGACCCTTAGAGTCCTCATAAAAGTACGACAAGACCTCCTGTCCCTGCTTAACAGCAAACATAAGTACTATAAACAGCTGACTGGCAGAAACTATTACGAATGGGGGAACAAAGCGGGGCGGATGCTGGCCAGAGCGTTGAGGGAGAAAAAATCCTCGCTCTTTGTTTCCTCCATTGTCTCCCCCTCTTCTAATAGACAGTTACACCTCACCCCAGACATCCTCTCCGCATTTAGACAATACTAATCTGACCTCTATAATCTTCCTCCTCCTTCCTTTCCATCCCCTGCAAATAGGCCCTCCCTGACGGACTACATTGCCTCCACGGCGCTCCCGGCTCTTTCTGAGGATGTGGTGTCTGCCCTGGAGGAACCGTTCTCTCCGGAGGAGCTTGACATAGTTATCTTGGGTCTTCCGGCTGGGAAATCCCCGGGTCCGGATGTCTACACAGCAAAGTTTTACAGGTCCCTCCGGACAGAGCTCTCCCCCATGCTCCTGACGACCTTTAACTCCATTTCGGGATCCTCGGCCATACCTGACTCCTTCCCTAGAGCCTATATAACAGTTATCCCCAAAGACGGTAAAGACGTGTCCCTATGCCAAAATTACAGACCCATTTCCCTCCTGAACGTTGACACCAAAATCTTCGCTAAACTGTTGGCAAACTGACTGGCGGTTCACATGAATACCCTGATACACCCAGACCAAGTGGGCTTCATACGTGGCAGGGAGGCTAGAGATAATACCCTGCGTGCCTTCTCGGCAATACATTATGCTCGTAAAAACGACCTTCCTCTCTTTCTATTATCTCTGGATGCTGAAAAGGCCTTTGACCGAGGGGACTGGAGTTTCCTAGCGGAGACATTATCCCAGTTGGGAATTGGTGACAGGATGAGGGGCCGGATTATGTCACTTTACTCTAACCCACAAACCCAAATCCGTGTGAACGGCCAGTTGTCTAGTCCTTTTCGCATTTCTAATGGCACGAGGCAAGGCTGCCCCTTGTCACCCCTCCTTTATGTCCTATGCATGGAGCACCTGCTCAATGCGATACGACTAAACCAGAACAATAGGGGTCTACAGACACCCTCGTGCCATTGCAAATGTTCGGCCTTTGCTGACGACCTCCTGCTCTTCCCATCAGCCCCGCTGACGACCCTTCCCTCTCTACTATCGACAATACGGACGTTTTCCCAATACAGTAATTACAAACTAAACCCGACTAAGAGTGAGGCGCTAAATATTACCATCCCGAGACACTTAGTATGTCAGCTTAAAACGACTTACCCTTTCAAATGGGGTGACAGATCCCTTACATATTTGGGGATCCAGGTCCCTGCAAATCTGTCTGATGTCTTCCTCTTGAACTACCCCCCTCTATTCAGCGTGTTGCGCTCGGACTTAACCAGATGGGAGCGTAGGGACTTCTCGTGGATAGGGAGAATCAATGTGATCAAGATGAATGTACTCCCTCGACTGTTGTACTTGTTCTCTACTGTCCCGGCTTTACTCAATAGACATTTTTTTCCGGGGACTCTCTGCGCTCCTGTCTGGTTTTGTCTGGGCCCGTAGATGCCCTAGAGTGGCACGTAGGATTCTGGGCGCGTAGGATTCTGGTTAGGAGGAAGATGGATGGTGGTCTGGGCTTACCTGATTGTCTTTTCTATCATTTGGCCTCGGTACTGTCCAGGGTGCTGGATTGCCACTCCACTGAGCCCTTAAAACTATGGATTCAGTTGGAAAATGATACTACCTCACATGACCCCAAAACGGTACTGTGGAGTCCAGACCCACCTCCCCTGATGAGGAACCTTGGTTCATATCCTCCCGTGACTGCCTCCTTGCTTCATATCAAACGTACATACCTGCCCGGCTTACATCTGTTCACGCCTGACGGCCCATTGACCCCCATATTTCACAATTTTCGTTTTGCACCTGCTTTTGCCGGTTCCTACTTCCTTGGACTTCAAAAACATACTGGTCCCACATTTCAAAACCTTTTGACTGCATCCTCTCTGAAGCCGCTATCAGACATAATGGAGGGACACACACCAACCTTCATACAATCGTTCCAATACCACCAACTGCAACACTTTTACGCTGCCAACATCGACACCTTGCGACTGCACCGCCCACTCTCCCCCTTTGAAAAGCTGTGTACCTCTAACACGGCTTCTTTTAGACCGGTTAGTTCGGTATATAGCTTACTACTAGATACCCTACGATCTGATCCCCTCCCTTATAGGGATGGCTGGGAAAGGGAACTGGAGAGGAAACTGGATGATGGAGACTGGGCGATGGCGGTGCGCTGGTGCCACAAACTCTCGATCTCTACTAGAGCGCAAGAAACCAACTACAAGTTGCTCTCCAGATGGTACCGTGTCCCCTCCCTGTTGACCAAACTTTATCCAGGAATCCCCGACATATATGGGTGTCATGCCCCAGTTTAGACCTCTTTTGGTCCCAGGTTCTGGACACGGTACACAGGCTCACGAACATTCGCCTCACCAAAACTCTGGCTCCACTACTGCTGACAGTCCTCCCCCCAGGTCTTCCTAGATGGCATCTAAGACTAACAAGATTTATGATCCAGGCGGCGCGTACGGTAATACCTAGGCTCTGGAAATCATCCTCCCCGCCCTCAATTACATCTTGGTTTCAGGAGATATCCCACCTACATAGAATGGAGGAATTAATTGCTGACTCCAGACACCAGGTAGAGAAACACCACCTTATTTGGGGCCCCTGGCTTGCCTTCACAGACACCGCTGACTTTAGATCCATACACCCAGACCCGAACAGCAACTCTAATCACTGACTCTCGGATGATTTGTTACTGCCACCACTCATATCGGTTACGCCTGGGAACCCACTCCGCTCGCCTCTCCTGAAGGTCAGTTCGCCTGCGTGTAATGTGATTGCAGCATACTACTTGTAGACATAGCTCTCTGCACTTGCCCTCTTGTCAGATAATTCTCCTCCTTCTCTCTCGTTCCCCCCCTCTTTTTCTTTAAACCCTCCTTCCCTCTCCTCATCTTTCTCTCCCCCTCTCAGTCTTTCTCTCCCTTTTCTATGTCTCTTCTCCCCCCCCCTTCCCCCTCGTCCCTCATCTCCAAATTTATGCATTACTGATCCTACAGTTTTTTATTTTGTTTTTAATTAATGCTTTACATGCCTAAGTTTGCTGCAGACCCCGAAAGGGGATCCGTAGGAGTTGGATATTGGATATTACATTGCCTTACGGTGTTCCAGAAATACAGATGTCAATACCTGCCTTCCTCCTGAGGATTGGCGAGAGTTCTGATATGATATATTGTTCTGTTTACCGTTTCTGCTTGTCAGGGGCCTCTGTAGGCATGCCTCATCCATACTGTGTCCTGAGGATTTTACCTACTTACCGTGCAAGCCCCGTCATAACTACATGCTGTTTGCATAATCTGTATTATATCACATTCATGGATGACTTGCTTTTCTTGTATTGTTTATCTTACAATTTTCAAATAAACCTTTAATGCAAAAAAAAAAAAAAAATATGTATAAGTAACTAAAGTGGGGTACAGTGGACCGTTAACTACATAACATAGTAAACTACGGTTTTAGGTCCGGTCAGGAAACCACATACGGGTCAAAACTGAGCCGACCGGAGTCACCGTTTGACTCCCTTCGGATTGTTAAAGTAAATGGAGTCACGGGCTGATTCGGCTGGGGTACGGGAGCGCCCGGCTTGCCCCTCCCCCCGCCGACACCCGTATGTACAAAACGTGGTGTGAATGCACCATAAGATAAGCAAGACTGTCTCGTCAGCACAGTGAAATGGGAGACCACCACTGGTGCGAGTCCCGGGGTGGGACAGAGTGTTACAGTGTTGTGGTTAAACTTTACTTTCCTGGAAAAGTTTCTGAGTTGCCCATAGCAACCAGATTGCTTCCTTCCTTTTTCAGAGGCCTTTTCAAAAATGAAAGAGGCAATCTGATTGGTTGCTATGGGCAACTCAGCTGCTTTTCCAGTAAAGTAAAGTTAAACCACATCACTGTAACACTCTGTCCCACCACGGGTTTTCACACCAGTGGTGGTCTCCCATTCCACTGTGCTGCCAAGACAGTTCTGCTTATCTTACTGTTTTACATGCCATGAGATCCCCATAGACCACAATAGGCCTATTGGTTTCAATGGGCAAAAAAATCACATATTGAATGCACTAGTCACAGTTCCTATACCATTAAAGAAGGGAGGGCTCAACATTCGCAAATATGCGCATATGCGGAAAACCAGTGTAGGGGAAGAGTTGTGCAGTTGCCCATAGCAACCAATCAGATTGCTTCTTTTATTTTTGGAAAGGCCTCTGAAAAATGAAGGAAGCAGTCTGATTGGTTGCTATGGGCAACTTAGAAACTTTTCCAGGAAAGTAAAGTTTAACCACAACACTGTAACACTATGTGCCACCCTGGGACTCGAACCAGTGGTGGTCTCCCATCCATTGGGCTGCCGAGACAGTCTTGTTTATTTTACTGTTTTACATGCTGTGAGATCCCCATAGACCATATTGGGCCAATTGGTTTCAAAGGGCAAAAAATAACACAGTTAATGCTAGTCATAGTTCCCCATACCATTAAAGAAGGGAGGGCTCAATATTCACAAATATGTGCATACCAAATATGCGAATTTTGCGAATATATGATGAATATTCGTAAAATATCGCAAATTCGAATATGGCCTATGCCGCCCATCACTACTCCCTTGTTGTTGCTTCACACGCTTTAGCACTAAAGGAGCGGGAGACCTTGGATGATTTTCTTTGTTTCTCACGTTATGTGGAGATGAGGACCCCCTGATGAATGTTCATGTCTGTGCCCTTCATTTCTCCTCAGATGTTCTAAGCGCAGAGCAGAGAAATAGTAAAGATGGAAATGGACACCAAAGGTGCAGGAACTAGAAATGGCCCATCCGGTCAGCAGGGGTAAGAAGTCATTTCTCTATTGTAATAGGATATATAGGGAAAAATATAGAGATGGTGCTTTATAGTGCTGGTTATCTGCGGTATTAGCAGAGAGATAAACAGATAGGTAAAGGACCTGCTCACCTTTATAGGTTGTGCTATATTACAGGCACAACACTGATAATCACTTTGGGTAGATCGTTGGTCACTGGTGTGTCGGGAACAGCTGGCCGTTGGTCCCATTGAGGACGGTGAAGAATTCAAGAGTACAGATGTGGGAGGTGGAAATCCTAGCAGGGGTTTCCTTTTTCTTCCAGTGAAGATCTGACTGCGGCACTGTAGCGATACATCGGCATAATTACACAGGAGTCAGGTGTAGAATAGCAGTACTTTTTATTAGTAATCATAAAAAAAGTGACATACAGGGGTGGACTACATGTTTCGGAGGGGCTCCCTCTTTCCTCACGTCCAGGTTACAGTGTATAGGTAAAGCATCTTATATATCCAACTCAATGCAAGAATCTTGACACTCGGTCAAAAAGTATCCGCACTCACCGCTAAGATAGCGTATTCAAGCTCCAAACGTGGACATCGGACAACCAGGCAGAGACGTGGGACGCTCAGGGAGGAGGCGACTGCTGGTGGTTTCACGCTATGAAGAGCGCTTCATCCGGCCTTATGAAGTCTGGGACTTGAACCCACACAACTACCAGGACCTTACTGTTTAGCGTTCTGCCTCGCTAGCTGCAAGATTCCCAAAGACCACAATGGGCCTAATAATTTCAATGGGCAAAAAATCACAATGTTATAGAACCAGACTACACTGTCCTATAAACCAACAGGACCTGTACGACAGACCCTGGAGACTGACATCACACTCAGCCTTCACATGGTTGGGTGGGGCAAACCTTCAACTGTTGCAAAACTACAACTCCCAGAATGCACTGGCAGACTGTACATTCTGGGAGTTGTAGTTGAGTTAGGAAACAGACTCTAGCTCAGTGTTTCCCAAACAGTGTGCCTACAGCTGTTGCAAAACTACAACTACCAACATTCACTGACAGCCGAAAGGCATGCTAGGAGTTGTAGTTATGCAACAACTGGCGAATAACATTTTGGAGACCGCTAAGTGATCTCCAAACTGTAGCCCTCCAGATGTTGTAAAACTACAACTCCAAGCATGCCCAGACTGTTCTGGCATGCTGGGAGTTGTAGTTCTGCAACATCTGAAGGGCCAGACATTGCAGAACTACACTGTCCAGTTTCCCTGGCCGTCTGGGCATGCTGGTAATTGTAGTTTTAAAACATCTGTTACTTATTGTGGTCTCCAAACTGTGCCACTTCATATGTTGCAAAACTACAACTCCCAGCATGCCCAGTCAGTGCATGCTGAAGGTTGTAGTTTTGCAACATCTGGAGTACCCCAGTTTGGAGACCACAGTGGTCTGCAAACTGTGGTGCTCCAGATGTTACAAAACTACAACTCCTAGCATGCCCAGAAGGCTTTTTTTTTTTATATATATATATAATGTTTTATTTATTTTTTTTTTTTTAAGAGAGAAAAAAATGAATTATTTGTGAACCATGCGAACATAAATTATTGGGAGATTTAACTCCCCCCAAATATTCTCAAACGTGCTTTGAATTTCTGGACATTTATGGTTATCGAGAAATAAATAGGAAGGGAAATGCCCAATAGAACCTGATGTTATACGGATAATGTACAAGTGATTCTTATAATGGAGATCTAGGGGGACAATAATCACAATAGATCCCAGAGATCATCACTGAATAGACGAGGGATCTGCGGATACAATACAGTCTGTTAAGGATCCTACAGAAAGTCCGGATCGTCTTGTATCTGGATCAGGATTATTACTTTCCTTCTCAGAATCTTCTCCTTTGTTCTCTTCCCTTATTCTTCATCTTCAGCCACTCTGACCCCCTCACTGCTCTCCGCTCCCTCCGCTGTCCTCGCCGGTTCCCGCTATCCCTGTCTCCTTTCTCCCGCTCTCTTCTCACCGCTGAGCAGCCCGGAGATCACCCGCCGACCCCACCATTTCCACACCCAGAGCTTCAGTCGGATGATATCTTATACCTGCGGCATCTTCCTCCTCTCTTACCGACCGAACACTCCCCGGAGCCCGTGTATTTTCCTCCAGACAGCAGAGATCCTGAAGAGAAGGAAGCGCCATCATAGTCTGGTGTATTTGGGGAATCCTGTTGGGGTTTACTGGGGCAGAACAGGACAGGAGCGCAGATATACTGAGGAATTAGAGCCCAGGATCTAAGGGGAGGAGGCCGAGGGTTTACAGAAGTCTTGGGGCGCATTGCCAATCATACATATCATCAGGAGACACTTTGACCTCTTAATTTTACCCCAAAACCTTTGAACCGATCATTAAAATGTAGCTTTTAAATACTCATTACATACACTGTTTTATATAAAACGCAGGTTATACTACAAATTAAGAGTGGGTGAGAAATGTGTGTATGTGTGTGTGTGTGTGTGTATATATATATATATATATATATATATATATATATATATATATAAAACAAAAAAATGTGGTCTCAAATGGCTGGAGGTGCTCAACCCCAAATGCGGTTGTGCATTTATACTGGGGGAGCAGATCCTGCCCTTGTAGTCCGTTGCTAAGGGCGATCCCCAGCATAGAAAATGCATACAATGGAGGATGCCTGCAGTGAACTACAAGTGCCACAATAGAATCCTACACCAGATAAACGGTGTGGATGTGTAACAATTAGAATACAATATATATATATATATATATATATATATATATATATATACACATACATACACACATTACAATGCATATGCCTTTGTCCTAGATCCTCAACAAGAGACACAAGCTCCCGGCTTGACTATATTCTCCATATTAGAGAAAATGGTATCGTGGTGTTCATATAACATCTAGTTGTATCTGTTTGCGCCTCTGTAACAATTTTAGTGTCAGTTCTTGAGGAAATGTAAAGACTTGTTACAATTTGGCAACATGCAAAGTTTAGAATACAAAGCTCTCACCACCAGGTGTCGCTATTGTAACACACTAACTGATTTGTATATCCTGAAACTGTAAGAATTTCGTGCAGTGACTAATAGAAAATATTTATTGGAAATTATTAAAATTGATTAACCAGAAACGTTTTTCTGATTTTAACCCTCTACTCTACTTAATAGGTTGTGCACATATGAAGTTACCAACCCATACAGAGAATTACTGGGCATTTTGTTCGATCATGGGGGCGCCCTACTGTACTGCCCCATGTAAATGTATATAGAGATTGGAAATAGTGAAGCAGATAGAGCTCCGAGGAATTGTAGGCATAAAGGAGTCTGTATCCGAGGAGCGGGGAATCAGTGTGAACGCCCGAGACCCGGCATCGTGTCATACATGGGGGGCGCTATCATCGCTGAGGATGGGCCCCGCCGCTTCAGAACAAAGATTCATCACAGACGTCACATGTTGTTTTGGCGGGCTCTAGTTTGTATGAATCAGCCAATGGGATGAAGGGGTGTGGTTAACATGAGCCAATGGGGATGAGACCAGGAGTATAAATATTCTGCTCTGCGATCTCTTCCCATCATTTCTCCGCTGTGTACGTGTACAGAGGATCATGGCCAGGACCAAGCAGACCGCTCGTAAATCCACCGGAGGGAAAGCTCCCCGCAAGCAGCTGGCTACCAAGGCCGCAAGGAAGAGCGCTCCCGCCACTGGTGGGGTGAAGAAGCCTCACCGCTACCGTCCAGGTACAGTGGCTCTCCGTGAAATCCGCCGCTACCAGAAGTCCACTGAGCTGCTGATCCGGAAGCTCCCCTTCCAGCGCCTGGTGAGAGAGATCGCCCAGGACTTCAAGACCGATCTTCGCTTCCAGAGCTCGGCGGTCATGGCCCTGCAGGAGGCCAGCGAGGCTTACCTGGTGGGACTCTTTGAGGACACCAATCTGTGCGCCATCCACGCCAAGAGGGTCACCATCATGCCCAAAGACATCCAGCTGGCCCGCAGGATCCGTGGGGAGCGAGCTTAGATCTGCCCGGGACCCGCATACAACACAAAGGCTCTTTTCAGAGCCACCTAATTCTCCATAAAATGAGCTGATATCACCATCTTATGTTTTTCTGTCCCGATTGTCTTGCTGAGCTCTGAAATATAATCCCGGGATTGTTCTCTGTAGTTTGCCCTGTACTGTACCAGCGGCCCCTTCTATGTTACGGGTTATACTGTGACCCTGATCGGTAGAAGAAATATGAAGCGCTGAGTGAAAATTAGATTAATCGGGCGCTGGGTCCTAGTGCCGCCTCTCCCGGCCATGTGTTCCTTTGATTGGAGAGAGGGGATTTATTCGGTTCACTCGGTCCTGTTATCGGTTAATATGCCGGCTGCCTGCACCCTTCTCACGCACAGAACATCTCACTGTCCAGGCTGTAATGTAATAGACCATCAGCCCCATCATCCTCACTGATGACCGCACATCGCTCCCCGCACTATACAGCGGCTGTAATATCCAGGTAATGATACAACTGCTGAGTATAGAGAGCGGAGGAATGATTCCCTTGTATCCATCTGTACAATCCCAAGCCTCGGGGGCCAGAAGAGCCTCTGCTGTGCACACAACCCCTACACCTGGGGCTTTATCAAAGTCATCAATATATAGAATCTGGGCTAAGGGAGCGTTCAGTCCTGTATTCCGTTCATTGTGCAACAGCGACATCTACTGTCAGTTTACTGCAATCACATTACTAGATATCAGGTTCCCGTTAATTTTGTGGTTTTCTGTTTCTTTTGCGGTCAACTCATTATTCTATAAAGGATTACATTCTAATATCTGCTGATCAATAATAAACGTTAACCCTTTAACGTCTGATAGTGTGAATATATCGCTAATAGAGTAAGATCAGTAATAGTCCGATTCCTGACTTTGAGATACTGATTATGATGGAGGAAACTGGTATTATCCTTAATACTGTGGTGTCCTCCCTGCTGTGCATTGTGGGACTGCGTCATTATTGTAGTGCAAATTAACGCTAAAGGGTTAATAATGAGCCGTGTGCGCGGTCCCGTCCGATGCCTAATGCTCATTGGCTGATCACAGGACGTTCAGGATTTGAATTTCCCGCTTCCTCCAGACCCGATAACAATGGAGAGATCTCCCCGAGATGTAGAGGCTGATCCTGTGGCTGACTACTACCCTCATCCTCCTTGTTTATCACTTTCGCACAGATGAACATTTTTTGAGATCGTAGAGAAGAATGTGCGGACTAAACTTATTCTGGCGTCACCGCAACAAAGATAAAGCTGTGAGATAGGAGGACGGGAATTCTGTTCCGCGGTCCTGACCTGAGAGGGAGCGGGGATGAAGTGAGGGCTATAAAGCAGAAAACCGGCCCTGTGCGGAGGATCACATTCCTCTACAGAAAGTGTTATTCATTACACCGGTTATGTACAGACCATGGGGAGTATAGGAGGGATAATCGGAGACTACGGGTGGATGAGATTTAGTTACACTGACCAAATGTCAAAAGGGAAACTATAGAGAACTGATCTACAGCGCCCCCCGCTCCACCACAGGAGAATATACACCCTGCAGTCAGTGAGAACCGCAGCCGCCGCTCTGATCTCACCCGATCCCGGAGCAGAATATATATAGTATCAATAGACTGTACTGACAGAATAGCGGCCACATATACAGAAGAGAATACGGGGAATACAGACAGGAGAAGCACCAGCTCTATTCTAGACAATGTGGGTGGCTCTTAGAAGAGCCTTTGGGGTGACAGCAGGAGGCGGAGCAGGTTACTTGGCGCTGGTGTACTTGGTGACGGCCTTGGTGCCCTCGGACACGGCGTGCTTGGCCAGCTCTCCAGGCAGCAGCAGGCGCACGGCGGTCTGGATCTCCCGGGAGGTGATGGTGGAGCGCTTGTTGTAGTGAGCCAGGCGGGAGGCTTCCCCTGCGATGCGCTCGAAGATATCATTCACAAAGGAGTTCATGATGCCCATGGCCTTGGAGGAGATGCCGGTGTCAGGGTGGACCTGCTTGAGCACCTTGTACACGTAGATGGCATAGCTTTCCTTCCTGGTCTTCCTACGCTTCTTACCGTCCTTCTTCTGAGTCTTGGTCACGGCTTTCTTGGAGCCTTTCTTGGGCGCTGGTGCAGACTTGGCGGGATCAGGCATGATGCTCAGTCACAATACTTCTTCACTAAAACAGAGAGAATAATGATGCTTCCTCCTCCCACTGCAGCCGTATTTATAGGCAGCCCATGCAAATGAGAACTGCTGTCTGCTCGCTGTTCTACTGGAGGAGCAAATCATGTGACCTGTGGGAGTGTCATAAGCCCCGCCCAGTGCAGTTTATTGGTGTCTCTTTAATTCTCGTCACAATTGGCTGGATTCAAATGTACCCAATCACAGGAGCCGGAGGGCGGAGCAGGAACCTATAAAAAGCAGCAGAAAGGAAATTACGGTTACATCACAGAGAGGCTTCTTTTGAGCGTTTTACGGTTTACTTATCATTATGTCTGGACGCGGCAAACAAGGAGGAAAGGTTCGGGCTAAGGCAAAGACCCGCTCATCCCGGGCAGGACTCCAGTTCCCCGTCGGTCGTGTACATAGGCTTCTCCGCAAAGGGAACTACGCCGAGAGGGTGGGCGCCGGTGCTCCCGTATACCTGGCCGCTGTGCTGGAGTATTTAACCGCTGAGATTCTGGAATTGGCCGGTAATGCCGCCCGGGACAACAAGAAGACCCGCATCATCCCCCGTCACCTGCAGCTGGCCGTGCGCAATGACGAGGAGCTGAACAAGCTGCTGGGTGGGGTGACCATCGCCCAGGGAGGCGTCCTCCCCAACATCCAGGCCGTGCTGCTGCCCAAGAAGACCGAGAGCAGCAAAGCGGCCAAGAGCAAGTGATCGCCGCTCATCCCAGACCCATCCTGAACACCAAAGGCTCTTCTAAGAGCCACCACATTGTCTACTACAGAGCTGGCACCGCTGATCTTGTCTGATAAGGATTAGATTTGACATGTTCTTTATACGGGGTTATAGTAGAACTGATACGTTTCTTTCATTAACAGTATGAGAGGGATTGGACACCTTCACTTTTATTAAAAAAAAAAAAACTACCAGAAAACTTCCTATAGCAGATTGTGACCCTCAGCACAAGGACCGTTTCCTCCTCACTCCATCCCCGCTACCCTCACTAAGGGGGACGGGTACAGTTTCTACATATGGATTTTGAGGTGCAGCCAGCAATGTAATCACGTGTACAGGGACGAGACTAAGCGAGAAAGTCAAAATCTCCAATGAGCGTAAACTATCGGGGTTATTGCTCCACCTACAAAGTTAACCCTTCATTGTCCCTCGTTATTTATGCTCTTTCCCCTTCAGTCCCCGGAGCGCTCTCTGCTTCACTAGTCCCAATCCCTATATACGCTTACACGGTGCACTATAGTAGAGCGCCCCCATATTTAGTCTCCATTGGCTTTATATTACGTTTACAAGAAATAAGCCCAATAATTCTCCAGATGGATAAAACACCATGTGCACAACCTATTAACTAAAGGGTTACATTAACCCCCAAGTCTCTGGTAAATTAATTGTTTCCTTATATCTATCCATAGATCGTCTGTCGCAGCAGTATAAATCGTTAGTTTATACAGATCAGATACATTGTGTTACAATAGCGACACCTGGTGGTGAGAGCTTTGTATTCTAATCTTTACATGTTACCAAATAGTAACAAGTATTTCCCAGGTGCTGATACAAGTTACAGAGGCGCAAATAGATACAACTGTGGATGGTGACTAAAACTTATAATAACACAGCACAATAATTTCAGCTGCTCTTATACACCCTGCTTATCCTATACCAGATATAAGTGTCCTAAGGGGATCTAGAACAAATAAATACATCTGCATTGTCCTCGATATAACATATAAAGTGATGTAATGTAGAAGGTTTGTATATTAGGGTGAGGAGTGACAGATATTTATCTCCAGGATCCTGAATTATATCTCTTTGTTGGAGCTGTCACCTCTGACCGGGCTTCGGGAGTCTTCGGGCCGCCAGGAGAGGAGAGATGCCGCAATATAGAACATGATCCGGCGAGAAAGAGGAGGGAAGCGGGTGTCGGCTAGTAATGTATTCTCCGCATTGTAGTGTTAGTACAGAACTCCCGGGCAGCGATCATAATCTGGGCCATGTAATGTTATACTACGGTCCCTCCACATGTTTAGGGGAAGGAGTCTCCACATCTATTATATTCATCGCTCTGTATAGAATCACATCTCCCACCTGATCTGCTACTAGTTCCCCCGACACTGAACACATCGGCCGATCTATATTTACAGCAAAGGAAACTACGGAGCTACTAAACTAAACACTTTGAGCACCATATACCGGAGCCACAGCTCGGGCCATCGAGATAAAATCCTTGCAAATCCCAAAATCGGGTTTCCTCTTCAATATGCAGCTTCTATATCTTAACCACGATAATTGTACAGACAAGGACAATACACTACGACAGATCTCCGATAACACACAGCAGTGTAAACACAAGGAATTGTAGCCTTTCCATAGAACATGTGGGCGGCTCTGAGAAGAGCCTTTGGGTTGGTGAGATGGAGCAGAGTAGAAGCAGAATTAACCTCCGAAGCCGTAGAGAGTGCGGCCCTGGCGCTTGAGGGCGTACACCACGTCCATAGCGGTGACGGTCTTCCTCTTGGCGTGCTCGGTGTAGGTGACGGCGTCACGGATGACGTTCTCCAGGAAAACCTTCAGGACACCGCGAGTCTCTTCATAGATGAGGCCGGAAATACGCTTCACACCTCCCCTGCGAGCTAGACGGCGGATAGCAGGCTTAGTGATACCCTGGATGTTATCCCGGAGCACCTTCCTGTGCCGCTTGGCTCCGCCCTTACCGAGACCTTTTCCTCCTTTGCCGCGTCCTGACATCCTGCTGATTGAGAATTGAATGAATAATGTTTGAGGCGCGGAGTCCTAGCTTATATAGCACATGTGCGGACCAGAAGGAAAACTGTAACAAGATGACGTCCACATGGGCGTTTCCTTTTACTGAATTTACATTACCGGCCCCTCCCCCTTCTCTTTTGATTGGCTGAACACAGAATCGTTGGTGATTTTGAATTTCCCGCTCACCCTGTAATTCTCCGCTCTGGGAGAGAAGACACTTGTCCCGTGTTATGTGATCTCATGTTCAGGCGGCTCATTCTCAGGCTGCGGATGCCGGCACTTTCCGTATACAGTGACCGGGAATAATCACCAGGGCCCGTCCTGACATCTCCTGTTCTTATATAGAGGAAGAGGAGAGAAATCACCAAAGCTCCGGTATCAGCCAATCGATACTATGTATCAGGACTATAGCTCCGTACCGTGTTAACTCTTTAGTGTCCACATGTTCTGTTTCTTGTTTTATATCTGTACGGAGACTGCGGTGTGTAATGGCTGGGACTGTATATATTATATATAATTACACTGCAGTCACCATTCTATGTCCATTCTGATCTCTCGCATATTGTCTCCGTTCTCTTTCATCCTACATCGTCATTGACCTATATTTACCTATGAAATTAGATACTAACGAACTCTTAATTAATTACATCCAAATGTTCTCTTTGTAGCGTCAATCATCATATTTAGTTCTATTAAGTTCATTGATGTTACTTTGATTAATTGGTCTTTTCACTCTCATTCCTAAATGTCATCTCCTGCCGGGGCTCGTTCCTACGATCGGTCTCCTACACGGTATAATATATTGGGTTACATAGAAAACTATTTACTGCCATGTTGTGGTAGCTGAACACAGTACAAGAAAAAAAACTTTTGAATAGTCTTTACATTCTTCAGCCTTACCACTAGGTGGGGACAAAGTACAGTGCAGCCTCTTCTAGGGATTCAGGCGAGAAAGGAAAAGTGTTGAACAGTGTCTTTTGCCATCTAGTGGCCGCAGAGCAGATTTCAGCGAAGTTCAATATAAAGTTATTAATTTTGGCCAAGTTTCTTTTCTCATTCTGCTATAATTTTAGCCCTTAATTAATTTGATTGTAATAGTGTTTAATAGAAATATGTATTTTTTTTTTTTATAATTATTTTTCTAATCTCCTTTTTACATTAACCCCTCAATGATGCTGTATTTTTTTTTATATATTTGTTTTCTCTTTTAACTTTTCACTAAAAAAATAATAATCAATATCTCTGTCAATGTTTCATCTACAGACCCATATGAAGGCTTGTTATTTGTGAGACCAACTACACTTTGTAATGGCATCCTTCACTTTACTACTAAGTCTACAGCAAAGCCAAAAAAAAGAGAAAATTATAGGGTGAAATAAACAAAAAAAGTTAAAAAAAAGTTTAAAAATGATTATTTTTAATTATTATTATTATTATTATTATTATTATTATTTTTTTTTTTTTTGGGGGGGGGTCCAAGTTTAAGGGGGAGGGGAAGTGATGGCTGCACATTCACATGTCATACATTGTAATTCCCATACTTGTGCTGAGAAGCAATAGAACAATCAAGTGTTACTATACATTTCACTCAAACTGTACAAGCCAACTCGTCACTTCACGGTCACCTGATTCAAGTGAGTCCCTAACTTAACAACTTCTCCTTTTAATGACATGGCAGGGTGCATAAACATTTTGTTTTCCGCGTATCTGCTAAGAAATGCATTGCAGTCCACACAGTCATAGTACCACCTTCGGGATCTCTAATAAAAATTCTGTCCGTTCCTTCTGTGGTGGGAACCCGGCCTTACTGTGCAGAATTCAGATCCCTTTATAGCGCAAGGTTCTATAGAATGTGGGTGTGATGATGATTTGGTCACTTTCCCTTTTAGAATCTTTGAAGGCAGATATAAAAGTCTCTAGCTATGCTTCTCACACTTTTTGTAATGTTGATAGTGATGATATAAAGCAGGGTCGGCACTGCCACTAGGCAAACTAGGCAGCCGCCTAGAGCGCAGAACCGATTTTGTGACTGATATGAATTCCTGTAGAAGACTGTCTTAGCTATGTTAACCTTACAGAGAGATTTTTTTTTTCCAAATAAAAGTTTATTCAGTTTTAGAATAATGTGCATTATAACAAAAACACAATAATCATTTAACAGGAGAGTTGCATAATAATTTGCCCATAGCATAGTATGTGTAGAAAATACTCTCTTTGTAACAGACTGCCAGTCATGTAACTATCTAGGTATTGTTACAATATACATGGTGGGGACTAATGTCTGTTCAGAGAATGCCTCTCTTAACTAGGTAGTGATAATCTTTAGATACCATAATGAAAAAGCTTCTACGAGATCCCGTATTGTATCTAATCGGAATCAAAATGGGGTAAATGAGAGGTAAGGTCAAAACTTGTGGTATCAAGCAGTCTGGCGAATTAAATGACATTGTAAACTTAACTTAACTAAAAGAGAAGGAAAGGAAAAGAAAGGTGGGTAGAGACGTAGGGGTAAGTAGAAGAGAAAAAAAGGGGGGGGGCATAGGGGATACAAAAGAAGAGTTACATGGAAGAAGAAGGGACCATGGAAGACATATCAAGAACTTACCGCACAGGCCAAACCACACCGGAATCACTGTCGCGCCCAGTGCTCACAGGAAAAAAAAGGGTATGTATAATAGAAGTGTACATGTCCAAATACATGTTGATAGGAAAAGGGTAGTACACTGGGTATAGACAGGGGTTCTAATGGGTGTTTGTATATCAGTTGGCAAGATACAGAGTCTCATATTCCGGGGAGGATACAAAGGTTAGCCAAGGTGACCAGATCGCAGTATACCTGGCTAGCTGGCTGGGAGAGTCGGCCATCAGCTCCTCCATTCTATGTAATTTAGATATGTCAAGTAGCCAAGAGGAGATTGAAGGTACCGAGACCGACTTCCACAACCTCGGGATAACAGCTCTGGCCGCTATCAACAGGAATGAGATTAGACGTGAAGTGTTCTTGGGTAGCGATGTTGGAAAAATCGATAATAAAAGAGTCTCAGGTGTGCGCTGGAGACCCACCGATGTGATACGTTTAATAATGTCTAAAACCTTCAACCAATAAGAAGTTAGTCTAGGGCATGAGAGACATATATGCAGCATGGTGCCTCTATCACCAGTGCATCTCCAGCACAAATCCGATGTTCCCGGGTACATATTAGCCAGTAACGTTGGGACCCTATACCATCTGGAAAGGATTTTATAGTTAATTTTGTGGGTTTTACATGACACAGAGGTTTTATGGCACCGTAGCAGGGTCTGTGTCCAGGCTAAATCTGGGATTGCGTGGCCCATGTCCCTTTCCCAACCCACTTTGAATGGGAGAGGTTTGGATGTCGTCCTCCTAAGTAAGAGAGGGTAAAGTAAGCTTATTACATGAGACAGCTGAGAGCTTCTTGTACACAGTTTCTCAAAGTCAGTTAGAGGTCTGTGAAGTTTCCAGATGTTTTTAGCGGAGGCATAGAAATGTGTGAGTTGAGAATATTGGAAAAGGTGGGCCGTGGTTGGGTTTGTCCCGTCTATGATTACTGAGAGGGGTTTCAGAGATGTATCATTCAAGAGAGATCGAAATGTAACATAATCCCTGGCCTTAAAGGATAGGAACGAGGAGTGAGATTGTGTGGGAGGAAATATTGAGTTGTGGAATAAAGGCATTAAGGGTCCATCTGGGGTGTAGAGGGGTGTCCGAAATAGATACATTTTGGTTGCCTGACTAATAGAAGTCAGAACCGGTGGATAATACTTGATGGTTCCCCTAGCCAATTTAATTGGGGGGCTCCACAGGATTGATCTAAGGTCACTCCCTGTAATGTCCCGTTCTATCTGTAACCATTGCTTATCAGAGACATGAAGAAAACAGTCTAGAACTCGATTGAGTACAGTCGCTAAGTAGTAAGAGTGGAAATCGGGGAGGGCTAGTCCTCCTTCATCTTTTCTCCTGACCAGCACATGTCTCGCCAGTCTGGTATGTCCACGATTCCATACAAAGCTATTCTGTAGGGAGATTAATTCTTTGAAAAAAGTGCGGGGCAGGGCTATAGGAATTGTGGAAAATAGGTATAGGAGGCGAGGTAGAGTGTTCATTTTAAGGATGTTTATTCTTCCTATCCAGGAGAAGTCTTTCTTTTCCCATTTGGATAGATCCGCTCGCAACGCTTGTAAGAGTGGTGCATAGTTAAGTTTAAAAGTTTCCGTATGAAGTGATGGTATTTGAATTCCTAAATAAGTGATCGAGTGATGTTGCCACTTGCATGGATATGAGGTCTGCAGTAAGCGAACCATTGTCTGGGACAAAGTAATGTTGAGTGCCTCGCATTTTGATGAATTTAATTTATAATTACTGAGAGCTGAGAATGTTTTGATCGTGGACAATAGAGAAGGGAGAGATGTAAGTGGTGAAGAGAGGTAGAGCAACAAGTCACTGCAAACGACGCACACTTGTGATGGCCCGAGGGCAGAGCAATCCCCTTTATATTTGGGTTATTTTGTATAGCTATTAACAGGTGTTCCATGCAGATAACATATAGTAGCGGTGAAAGGGGACAACCCTGCCTCGTGCCATTTCCAATATGCAACGGGGAGGAGAGATGCCCGTTAATCCTAATCTGAGCCTGGGGGCTTGTATATAGTGCTTGTATGCGGGAGAGCATGTTGGGACCTATACCTATTTGAGATAAAGAGGCAAACATGAATTCCCAGTCCACCCGGTCAAAAGCCTTCTCGGCATCTAGAGACAAGAGGAAGAACGGGCATCTCTGCGCACGTGCTTGATGTATCAAAGAGAAGGTACGAAGGGTATTGTCCCTCGCCTCTCTGCCTTGCACAAAGCCGACTTGATCCAGGTGGACTAGGGAAGGCACGTACGGGGACAATCTATTAGCGATTAATTTAGCGTACAATTTGGTGTCCGAATTAAGTAGAGAAATGGGACGATAACTAGGACATAGAAGCGGGTCCCTACCCTCTTTAAGGATCACAGTTATATATGCTCTCAAAAAGGACGGGGAAATGTTAGGGGAGTTAGACATGGAGTTAAATGCCTCGAGCAACGAGGGGGCCACATCTTCCCGCAAGATCTTATAGAACTTGGCTGTATAGCCATCAGGGCCTGGGCTTTTACCTGCAGGCATGGTAGATATAGCATCAAACAACTCTACTTGCGAGAATGGCTCCTCCATTGCCCGAATTGCATCGATAGATAATCGAGGCAGTGCAGTGTCAGAGATAAACTGTGATAGAGACGGAGTCTCAGGGTTAGTGGGAGAGGTAGAACCGTGCTTGGGGAGATTATATAGCGAAGAGTAATATTTATGGAAGGATTCCAAAATGTCAGGTGTCAAATAAGAGGGGATTCCATTCGGATCTTTAATTGCCGGGATAAAAAGAGAGGATTTCTTATTTTTGAGAGCTCTTGCCAGCAACTTGCCCGATCTGTTACCCCATTCATAAAATAACTTTCCTGTCAATTGTTTGTGTGAATTGTTCATAAGCGATAGTAAGTCTGTGCGTACTTTAATAATGTCTCTGAAGACCATATCTTGTTGTGTACGTTTGTGCAGAAACTCAAGCGACTGTAACTGTGTTTGTAAGGAGTGAAATTTTGCCGATGCTTCCCTCTTCAATCTCGTCCCATGTTTAATGAAGACACCCCTCAGGACACACTTTAGAGCTTCCCATTTGGTGAGAGGAGAGGAAGCATCAGAGGCATGGTCTGCATAGAAGTGGGAGACAGTCGTCTTAAGGTCTTGGAGACATAGTGTATCCAAAAGGAGGGTCTCATTAAGCCTCCAGGTGGGGCGAGGTCTGGCAAAAGCCGGTAGCGAGATGGAGCAAAACACCGGAGCGTGGTCTGAGATAGCTATATTGCCTATTTGAGACCGTAAAATCGTATGGAGTAAGTGATGTGAGCATAGTAAATAATCTATTCTACTATATGTGCCTCGTGCATTAGAGTAGAATGTATAATCCCTGTCCTGAGGGTTAAGGGATCTCCATATGTCACTAAGCTGAAGATCATGTAGTTTCTTTCTCAAGGCTCGGAGTTTGCTGTGAGAGAGCAGTGAATGGCCCGTTGAAGTGTCTATGTGGGGGAAGAGTGGAAGGTTGAAATCACCCCCCAAGAAAATCGGGCCAGTGGCAAAGTCGGACAGGGCGTTTAGCGTCTTAATTAGAAAGGGGACCTGAGATCTATTGGGCGCATATATGTTTGCGAATGTGTATCTCTGATCCCAGAATCTCACAGTTCGCAAAGATATATCGGGATTTCGGATCAGTATGGGAAGATGTGATAGAGATTG
Source organism: Hyla sarda (assembly GCF_029499605.1). Classification (NCBI taxonomy): domain Eukaryota; kingdom Metazoa; phylum Chordata; class Amphibia; order Anura; family Hylidae; genus Hyla; species Hyla sarda. Next base: position 41,601 of record NW_026610937.1, on the reverse strand, counting down.
GGAGGGATTTATGGAAGGCTATAGACGTCCCTTTTGAGCGGGAGTCCGGGTTGGTGCTATGAATCCATTGAGTGTAGTATTGATTATTTATTTTAGGTATATGGCCAGATTTAAATTGAGTTTCTTGTAGGAACAAAATGTGAACTTTCTGTCTATGGAATGAATATAGTGTTTGAGCTCTTTTCTCAGGCGTATTAAATCCCTGTATGTTGAGGGAGGCAAGTTTAAGATCAGTCGACATATTTGGTTAGGAGAGGTGGACACCATATGGGCCAGGCACGACAGCACCCCGGTCGGTCCAGTCTGCACGGCAAGCTAGGTTGGAGGAAGATGGTCCTGTAAAAGAAGAAAAAGTGGAGAGATGAATTAGGAGGGAGTGTAGTAGTAGAAAAAGGAAGTACCCATAAGGGAATGAGTACACGGTGTCTACAAGAAAGGGCCATAAGGGCCAATAGTAAGACTGGAACCAGTCCAATCATGCAACTAGTGGGGGTAACGTAGAAGTCTCGCTAGGGTAAATCTACAGGCTATAACAAATTAGGTCAAAAATTAGAACCGCTAAAAAAAAAAAAAAAAAAAAAGGACTTAAAGAACATGGGTCATGGTGTAGGCCATGACAACCACTGCAGGGTACAGTGAGGCAATTAACTATTAAAGAGAAAGCAAAGCCATCTCTTTGTAGTAGCGAGTGTATGGGAGGCAACAGGTCATAGTTAGCCCTGTGCTTTTTTCTTGCATTGGTCTCTAAGTGTGTAGTAAAAGAAAGTAGAGTCAAAAATATGTGTCAGGGATTTGACCAAGATCCACTTTCTAAGTGCGGAGGTGAATAATAGTGTTGAGCGGCATAGGCCATATTCGAATTCGCGAATATATGGACGAATATTCGTCATATATTCGCGAATATTCGCATATTTGTTATATTCGTTTTATTTTCGCATATACGAAAATTCGCGTATGCGGAAATTAACATATGTGAATATTAGCATATACAAAATTAACATACGAGTAACTTCGCATATGCGGAAATTAGCATATGCGAATTTTCGCACGCCAGTCTCACACAGTAGTATTAGAGCCTTCTTTACACCACACTAGCTGGAAGCAGAGAGGGGTGATCACTGTGATGTGTACTGTGAAAAAAAAGAAAAAAAAAAAACGAATATTCGTAATTGCGAATATATAGCGCTATATTCGCGAAATTCGCAAATTCGCGAATATGCGATATTCGCGAATAATATTTGAATTGCGAATATTCGTGAGCAACACTAGTGAATAATGCGACATTAGAAGACAGACATTCAAACTCAATATCTAAGTACAAGTCAGTAGGTGCTTCTGGGTCCAGACAACGGTTATGGAAAAGGCGTTCAAGTAATAGTAAAGTAACAGAAACTGGGCCAGATGGCCCTCACAGGTATTTGTTGTCAAGGAAAGTTAGTGTAGTGTTGACGACAAGGTTATGGTGAATGTACATCAGGTTTTGCGTCTCATCAGAGAAGTCTTCTGTGACATCGGTTAGGTGTCTTGCTGGGTGGGAGCATTGCGTTTATGAGCAAGCTGGGCTATCGGTGGATAAGAGGTAAGGCGAAACATTCTATCCCATTCCGGAAGAGAAATTGGAGGGAGACGAAAAGTATTCAGAAAGTTCTGTAAATCCATTGGATGTCTTAGCGTTGCTGTAGTGGTATCGTACTTAGCAATTAGTGAGAAGGGAAAGCCCCAACGATACACAATTCGGGCGTTATTCAGGAGTTGCAGAAGCGGTTTAAGAGCTGCTCTTAGCTTGAGGGTACGGAGGGAAAGATCCGGGAACAAGTAAATGGGATGGCTATTGTAGGTGAGATTCTTCAGGGATCTCGCTTTTTTCATGATGTCCTCTTTCACGAGGTAGTGATGCACTCTGCAAATGATATCCCTTGGTTTGGCTGGATCCGGATTTTTTGCTCTAAGAGCCCTATGAGCTCTACCCAGTTCAAGGGGTGTGTCTAAAGGCTTCTGGAGGATTTCATTAAATATTTTTTGTAAGGTAGTTGTAATGTCTTGTGGGGAAACGGATTCAGGCAGTCCTTTGATTCTTATATTGTTTCGCCGATTGCGATTGTCTAGGTCATCAAGATGATCTATTTCCGCCGCTTGGTGAAGAGAGAGGTTTTTAGTCGCCTCCTGTAGGGTTTGAATCTGAGCGGAGGCAGTAGTACGAAATTCCTCAAGCGATTGTACTTTGTCTTTAAGTTGAGTGATGTCTGATTTGACCGGTTTGAGGTCTTTTTTCCAAGCAAGGCGCAGGTCATTTGCCATATTCTGGATGTCCGATTTGGTCGGAATTAGAGCCAGCAAGGCCTGTAGTTCCGGATGGTCCTTCAGTGTGTTAGTTGCCATTTCAGGGGTGGGTAAGGAAGAGTCAGAAATCGTATCAACAGTGAGGGTGGGTCTGTCAGCTCCACGGGCTCTTCTAAGGTTTTGTTTCTTGCCTATGAGAGCTTCATCTGAAGAGGAGTGGTCTGCACCCTTCGCTACGGCTGTTTTCGCCTTCAGTGGAGTTTTGAATAACTTCTTCTTGGCGGGTGGGCTAGCGCCCCAATATTCAGGGGTGTCACTATCTTCTGTGGAATCTCGTATCTCATCCTCAGAATGGGAGATGTCTGAATCCATAGCTTCCGCCCAGTCAACAGCATTTATTGCAGGAGGACCAGAAACAGGTTGCTGAGAGGTTGATAGTGGTAGATGGGAATCACTAGTGATATTGTTAGAGTGGGTATATGTCTCAGCGGAGATACTAGGTGTAGTTGCTGATGGAAGTCCCTTAGAGAGAGGAGCAGGTTTTAAAGGTGGTTGTGGCACCGTCTGGGTTGACTTGGGTGGATATGAGAGTTGAGGAGGAGCTGCAGCATCTATATTTGTACTGATAGACTGCCGAGCTTGATCAGTACATATGGGGTTAATAGTATCTGGCATAGTGGTATACTTAGGGGTCTGTGAGATCGTTCCTGAGGTTTGTAACAGAGTTTGGGTAAGTTTCAGCTCACCTCTCATGTCAGATCTTACTTGTAAGGGGGGGGGCGTCACTCCGGGCAGGCGTAATGGCGGCCTGGGAGGAGGCCACGCACCCCTTCATGCTGTGCTGCTGTGTGTTCGGGGGGTTTCGCGCTGCATCACGTTGAGGCAGTGGAGTCTGAGGAGGTGCCTTCGGTTGGTGCGGCTTTCCAGTAGCTGCCGACATCTTTAGTGGGGGTATTGAGGTCTCCGATTGCGAGCACTCCTCTCCTGTGCGCTCCGTGCTAACCGGGGAGCCGGAAGCTGAGGAAACTGTATGCTGCGCAGCGTTTCCAAATCGAGGCTGCAGCACTGGTGGAGGCCTCGGTCCAGCGTCTGAGGTCTGTAGGGGCTGAAAATAAGCCGGGATGGTCCTAGGTTTGTCTCCGGTGCTTTTAGGTTTCTTCTTGTGCTTTTTACTGTGCGATCTGCCTCCCATATCAGTGTATATGGCCTCTAATAAAGCGGTCCGCCAGGAGCTCTCAGACCATGCGACTTGTCCCGAGCGCGTCAAGCCACGCCCCCCCTACAGAGAGATTTAATTTATATATATATATATATATATATATATATATATATATTTTTTTTTATTTTGTCATGGGACTAGTTCCACCACTGATCCTATATCTGTCCTGTGAGACGGAGTGGGGATTTGGCCTAGGGTAGCAAAAATCTTTACACCAGATGACAGAAAGGCCTCCTTTTTCAGTTCGGCGGGTCCTGTCCCCTCAGTGAGCAGTGCAGTGTTGTACAGAGTGGGGCAGCTACGTCACATCTCAGCAGTGCATAATAGAATTGAAAATAATTATTTATTTTCTTCACAGGCCCCCAACTACCTAGTGAAAAATATAGCCCTGTACACGGTACTTTACAAAAAAGACACAATGCCCTCATGTGACTGCATCCGGTATTGCAGCTAAGCTCCCCTCACATGAACACCAGACACCACGAATGAGCAGCTTTTTATATTTATAATTCTATGAAGACTCATTTGTAACTTAGAAACACATGAGTCTCTGTATGATGTGTGCAAAAGGGACAAGCAGAGCAAAACCTAACCCAGGTGAATTCATACGAGGAATTTTAATTTTTTTCTAGAGATCAGTGAATCGAAGTTGACGAACCCGAATTCGTAACAAATTTCATGAACAATTTGATTTGCAACTAATGTGAATATCGCTGCAATTCTATTGCGCAAACAGCTTCATTAAACTCAATTTTACAGCGTTCCAGGCTATCGGAGAGCTAAGATGGCGGATCCACATGTGAGTCAATTGCCCCCCCCCCGCTCCCTAGTATGGTGGAGCCGAAGCTGTAAGCTCCGGCTCCACCATTCACTAACCTTACACACACACTGTGAGTACACAGCGTGTGAGCTGCGGGGACAAGATCCACTAAAGGCCGGCGCGATGACGTCACATCATCGCGCCGGCGCCTGGAGGACCCGTCCCCGTGGCCTGCATACTGTAAGTAAGGGTATGCTCAGGGTCCAGGGGATTAGGGAAACAGGATATGCGCCACTGTTAGGAGGAGGGGGGGGGGGTCAGAGAAAAGGGAATATTTAATGAGGGTCTGCCCCCTGTCCTGTGCCCTTTACATATAATGCCCCCTGTGCTGTGCCCCTCACATAATGCCCCCTGTGCTGTGCCACACATATAAATTATATGTGTGGGGCACAGCACAGGGGGCATTATATGTGTGGGGCACAGCACAGGAGGGCATTATATAATATACAGCCCCCTGTTCTGTGCCCCACACATATAATGCTCCCTGTGCTGTGCCCCTCACATATAATGTCCCCTGTGCTGTGCCCCTCACATAATGCCCCCTGTGCTGTGCCACACATATAAAGTATATGTGTGGGGCACAGCACAGGGGGGCATTATATGATATAATGCCCCCCTGTTCCGTGCCCCACACTTATAATGCCCCCTGTGCTGTGCCCCTCACATATATTGCCCCCTGTGCTGTTCCCCTCACATATATTGCCCCCTGTGCTGTGTCCCACACATATAATGCCCCCTGTGCTGTGTCCCTCACACATAATTCCCCATCATGTGCCCCTCATATATAATGCCCCCATCATGCGCCCCTCACATATAATGCCCTCTGTGCTGTGCCCCTCACATATAATGCCCCCATTATTTGCCCCTCACATATAATGCCCCCATCATGCGCCCCTCATATATAATGCCCCCTGTGCTGTGCCCTTCACATATAATGCCCCCATCATGCGCCCCTCACATATAATGCCTCCTGTGCTGTGCCCCTCACATATAATGCCCCCATCATGCGCCCCTCACATATAATGCCCCCTGTGCTATGCCCCTCACATATAATGTTCCTGTCATGTGCTCCAAACATATAATGCCCCCTGTGCTGTGCCCCTCACATATAATGCCCCCTGAGGGGACAGGACATGGGGCTTTATATGTGAAGGGCACAGCACAGGGGGGCATTATATGTGAGGGGTGCATGATGGGGGCATTATATGTGAGGGGCACAGCACAGGGGGCATTATATGTGTGGGACGCATGATGGGGGCATTATATGTGCGGGACACATGATGGGGGCATTATATGTGCGGGATGCATGATGGGGGCTTTATATATGAGGGGCGCATGATGGAGGCATTATATTTGAGGGGCAAATAATGGGGGCATTATATGTGAAGGGCACAGCACAGGGGGCATTAAATGTGTGGGGCATATGACAGGAGCATTATATGTGAGGGGCACAGCACAGAGGGCATTATTATGTGGGGGGGACAGGACGGTCATAATTATTATATGTAGGGGCACAAGATGGGGCATTATTACTATATGTGAAGGCACAGAGGGGGAGATTTATGAAAACCTGTGCAAAGGAAAAGTTGCCCAGTTGCCCATGGCAACCAATCAGCTAACTTCTTTCATTTTTAACAAGGCCTCTGGAAAATGAAAGAAGCGAGCTGATTGGTTGCTATGGACAACTGGGCAACTTTTCCTCTGCACAAGTTTTCATAAATCTCCCCCAGAGTGTTTTGCCTTTCAGAAGTATAGTGTATATTATGAGGAATTTCTGGGGTGGTATGTTTTTTAGGGGCCACACTACATTACGGTATTTTACTCAGAGGGTGCACTGCACAGCAAGTTATATTCAGAGAATGCACTGTGTGGTAGTATTAGATTTAGAGGGCACAGTGTGTGGTAGTATTTTATTCAGTGGGTACAGTGTATGATAGTATTATATTTAGAGGGTGCAGTGTGTGATAGTATTATATTTAGAGGGTGCGGTGTGTGATAGTATTATATTCAGAGGGTGCAGTGTTTGAATATAATACTACCACACACTGTGCCCTCTAAATTTAATACTACCAAACACTGCACCCTCTGAATATAATACTACCACACACTGTGCCCTCTAAATCTAATACTACCAGAGGGTGCAGTGTGTGGTAGTATTATATTCAGAGAGTGCAGTGTGTGGTAGTATTATTATTATTATTTTTTTTTTTTCAAAGTAATTTTTTTATTTTCAAAAATAGCATACAAGACACTAAAACAACAAAAGCATCTTACAGGAAAAAAGAATGGTATGAGTGACTCTCTTCGATGCGCTCGTGGGGCGGCCAGTTCAATATAATAGAGGAGCTTCTCACAGCATGACAATGGTTATATTCAATATAACAATGCAATTCAGAGAGAACATGAGAAAAAAAAAAAAAAAAAAACAATAACTGGAATGTAAATCTCAATAAGGGCGTAGGCCAGGTGTAGGGAAGGGCCGTCAAGTTATGGAGGGTATAAGCACAGTCACACAGGTCAAGAGAGAAGAGAGGGAAGGGAAAGGGCAGATGGACCAAAGTAGAACAAGAACAAGAAGGTAAGACGGATGTTAGAAGGAGAAGAGGGAATAGGGAAGCAGGCGAGCTAGAGAAGGACGTACCTCATGAGTCTGGCAGGACCGGCTACCTCCAGATCCGCGGCCACCAGGGTAGTACTGAAGAGAATGGCAGCTGAGCACAGGTGTATCACATTATGCCTCCAAGTGAAAGGACTCAAATTCCCCAGATGACATAAAGGCAAGCCAAGGACCCCAGATATGCTGGTATTTGTCAATCTGCTGTTCCGAGACCGCCATCAGTTCCTCCATTCTACAAATATGTGATATTTCTTGGAGCAAGGACGAGAGGGTTGGAGGTCTGGGAGATCTCCATATCCTGGGGATCACCGATCTGGCAGCCATCAACACATAGTGTAGAAGGAGGGTCGAATATTTAGGAAGCGACGGGGGTAGAATGGATAATAACGTCAGTTCCGGGGTCTTGGGGAGTGTGTGGGAGGTTAGCTTGGACATGAGTTTCAAAGTGCCCGTCCAATAGGAGTCAAGTGATGGGCAGGTGAACCAAATATGGGTCATAGTACCACTGTTGACTCCACATCTCCAACACATCTCCGAGACCCCAGGATATATATGGGCCAATAAGGATGGGACTCTATACCATCTGGTCAGCACTTTGTAGTTGGTCTCTTGCGTTCTACAGGAAATCGTCATTTTGTGACAAACTGATATCGCCCTGTGCCAGTCTGTATCGCTAATCGTGTGTCCCAATTCAGATTCCCATGAGGACCTAAATCTAAGTGGGGGAGAGGCAAAGCTGTCTAAAAAGAGGGTGTATAGTATCTTAATTTGACCCTTGGAAGGGTGCGATTCAGCACCAAGGCGCTCGATCGATGTCAAGGGACGATTGAGAGCCAAGCCATGTTTATTGGTGTGGTAAAAGTGAGATAGCTGGGCATATTGGAACTGATATAATGGTGTAGTCGGGGTACTTGGGCAAAGTTCACTAAAGGTTTTCAGATCCCCACCACGTGTGAGAGTATGAAAGGTTGTGCCTTCAGAGCGAGGTAGGGTCAGAAAGGTACGAGCTTGAAAAGCTGGTGGGAATGTTGCATTACCAAAGAGCAGAGTGAGCGGTCCGTCAGGAGAGAGAAAGGGGGAGCGTCTCAGGTAAGTCAAACGGGCACGCATAATGGAGGCATATATGGGGGGTCTAGGGAGGGGGGAGGTCATGTGTGTACTCGTCCATAAGATAGCCCTAATATCTCTGCCAGATAGAGCACTTTCCAGGGAAACCCATTGTTTTCTATCAGTTGTACGGAACAAGTCCAACACTCTAGAAAGGACAGCCGCAAGGTAGTATGAAAGGAAGTCAGGAAGAGCCAGTCCTCCGTCATTCTTACGCCTAATAAGTATGTGTCTAGCTAACCTGGGATGTTTATTCGCCCATACATATCTAGTTTGTAGGGAGGACAATGCTTGGAAGAAGGTCCGAGGGATATGAGTGGGTATACCCGCGAACAGGTAGAGGAGTCGTGGGAGTACAATCATTTTAAATATGTTAATTCTACCTAATCATGAAACATCAGTTTTATCCCACGTCAACAGGTCCGACTTCAGGGCGCATAGAAAGGGGGGAAAGTTGAGAGTGTAGGTGTCAGCAGGGTTAGCTGGGACACGAATGCCTAGATATTTTAGGTATTTTGATTGCCATTGAAAGGAATAGGAGTGCCGTAGCATCTTATCCGTCATAGGGGGGAGGTTCACATTAAGGGGCCTCACTTTTGGAAGTATTCAATTTATAACTGCTGTAGGCAGAGAATCTGTGTATAGAAGCGAGTAGTGAAGGGAGAGAGGTGACAGGTGAGGAGAGAAAGAGAAGAAGATCATCTGCGTATGCCGAGCATTTGCAATGGCCCGAGGACAGTGAGAGGCCTGTGATGTCCGGATTCTGTCTAATATCTACAAGGAGATGCTCCATACAAAGCACAAATAGAAGTGGGGAGAGAGGACACCCCTGTCTCGTGCCATTGCCAATGTCAAAGGGAGACGACAGATGACCATTTATCCTTGTTTGGGCCTGAGGGTGGGAGTAAAGTGCCATTATGCGCGACCTCATGACTGCACCCAGTCCAATTTGGGAGAGGGTGGCATGCAGAAATCCCCAGTCCACCCGATCGAAGGCTTTTTCTGCATCCAAAGAGAGCAGGCATAATGGGATATCATGTGATCGGGCACCGTGGAGAACCGAGAACACCCTTAGGGTATTGTCTCTGGCCTCCCTCCCCCGTATAAAACCTACTTGATCAGGGTGGACGAGAAACTGCATGTGGTCTGCCAACCTATTCGCAATAAGTTTTGCAAACAGTTTAGCATCACTGTTAATTAGAGAAATAGGTCGGTAGCTGGGGCAGAGCTAGGGATCCATACCCTCCTTTGGGATGACAGTAATGAAGGCGCGCAGGAAGGAGGCAGGGGGCGGGGTGTCACCTCAAATGGAGTTAAAAGCTGAGAGTAATGTGGGAGAGAGGTCAGTACCTAGTATTTTGTAGAACTTGGCAGTGGAACCATCAGGTCCCGGGCTCTTGCCGGCCGCTAAGGAAGATATCGCCCTCATCAGTTCCTCTGAGGAGAATGGAGATTCTAGTGACTGGGTCACATCTTGGGGAAGTTCAGGGAGTGCCGTTGATGCTATGTATTGCTCTAAAGAGGGAGAAGCCTCTGCAGAAGAGGTCGGGACCTGAGGTTTTGGCAAGTTGTAAAGAGCAGAGTAGTAAGAACGGAAAGCAGAAAGAATGTCCGGTGTAAGAAAAGAGGTGGAGCCCGCAGAAGTGCGAATCGCTGGGATAAATAATGTGGACTTTTTCGCCTTAAGGGCAGCAGCTAATAGTCGACCCGCTCTATTACCCCACTCATAGAATGTTTTCCCCGTGACCTGTCTATAGTAGTGGTATCTGTCATTGAGGTGGGAAAGTAGATCATGGCGTACTTTTATCAGTTCCCGAAAAGTGCTCTCTAGTTGGGTCTGTTTGTGTTGGGTTTCCAGTGTCTGTAGGGTTCGAATAAGTTCCTGATATTTAGCCGCCTTTTCCCTCTTAAGTCTCGCCCCATGGGTCATTAAAACACCTCTTAATACACATTTAAGGGCTTCCCAATATCCCGATGCTCTTACTCTCACTGGACGATCGGGAGGACTGGCAATTCTTATTGGCCACTCTGTCTCAGATTGGCGTGGGCGGGGTGATGCTGGAACGTATTCTGGCACTATACACTAATCCGACGGCTCAGCTTCGCATAAACGGCCAACTCTCAGCCCCCTTTGGAATTTGTAATGGCACAAGGCAGGGATGCCCACTCTCCCCACTGCTATATGGAGCACCTCCTTAATGATATCCGGTCGAATCCAGACATACGGGGCCTGCAGACACTACTGTGCCATTACAAATGCTCGACCTTCGCCGATGACTTATTGTTGTTCATTTCTACCCCTCATACGTCACTCCACTCGCTCATGTCCACCCTGTGTAAGTTTTCCTCTTATAGTAACTATAAGCTCAACCCCACTAAATGTGAGGCTCTGAACATCAACATCCCTCACCAAGTAATAGAAGCGCTGAAATCGGCCTATCCCTTTAACCCCTTAAGGACTCAGGGTTTTTCCATTTTTGCACTTTCGTTTTTTCCTCCTTACCTTTTAAAAATCATAACCCTTTCAATTTTCCACCTAAAAATCCATATTATTGCTTATTTTTTGCGTCACCAATTCTACTTTGCAGTGACATTAGTCATCTTACCCAAAAATGCACGGCAAAACGGAATAAAAAAATCATTGTGCTACAAAATCGAAAAGAAAAACGCCATTTTGTAATTTTTGGGGGCTTCCGTTTCTACGCAGTGCATATTTCGGTAAAAATTACACCTTATCATTATTCTGTAGGTCCATACGGTTAAAATGATACCCTACTTATATAGGTTTGATTTTGTCGCACTTCTGGAAAAAATCATAACTACATGCAGGAAAATTTATACGTTTAAAAATGTCATCTTCTGAGCCCTATAACTTTTTTATTTTTCCATGTACAGTGCGGTATGAGGACTCATTTTTTTGCGCCGTGATCTGAAGTTTTTATCGGTATGATTTTTGTTTTGATCAGACTTTTTGATCACTTTTTATTCATTTTTTTAATGGTATAAAAAGTGACCAAAATACGCTTTTTTGGACTTTGGAATTTTTATGCGCGTACGCCATTGACCGTGCAGTTTAATTAATGATATATTTTTATAGTTCGGACATTTACGCACAAGGCGATACCACATATGTTTATTTTATTAATTTTTTTACACTGTTTGATTTTTTTTAAGGGAAAAGGGGGGGGATTCAAACGTTTATTAGGGAAGGGGTTAAATGACCTTTATTAACACTTTTTTTTTACATTTTTTTTTGCAGTGTTATAGGTCCCATAGGGACCTATAACACTACACACACTGATCTCCTATGCTGATCACTGGCGTGTATTAACACGCCTGTGATCAGCATTATCGGTGCTTGACTGCTCCTGCCTGGATCTCAGGCACGGAGCAGTCATTTGTCGATCGGACACTGAGGAGGCAGGTAAGGGCCCTCCCGGTGTCCGGTCAGCTGTTCGGGACGCCGCAATTTCACCGCGGCGGTCCCGAACAGCCCGACTGAGCAGCCGGGTCACTTTCAGTTTCACTTTAGAAGCGGCGATCAGCTTTGACCGCCGCTTCTAAAGGGTTAATACCACAGATCGCCGCGATCGGCGATGTGTGGTATTAGCCGCGGGTCCCGGCCGTTGACGAGTGCCAGGACCGACGCGATATGATGCAGGATCGCGGCGCGATCCCGCTTCATATCGCGGGAGCCGGCGCAGGACGTAAATATACGTCCTGCGTCGTTAAGGGGTTAAGTGGCAGTCGCACTACATTACCTACCTTGGGAGTTCAGGTCCCCGCGAACTTAGTAGATGCGTACCGTCTAAACTTCCCTCCGCTTCTCGGCCTTTTGGCTAAGATCAAGTGTAGTATCTGTTCTTATCAGTTTTCATGCTGGTGGGGATGGGTGCTGCATGGAGGATGCAAGTGTACCAGGGCTTTCCGGGGCTGGTTCTGAGGAATCAGCTCGACGGCTGCCCCGATGTGACCTGTTCCCTCCGGGTCTCGCCATGAGGCTGAGAGGGTCTAGAGCCCAGGTACTTTTGTGCCTCGGGGAGTGGTGACCCTGAGGTGCCGAAACTCACTGGGAGGATGGACTCACTGAGTTGAAGCACGGCCACCATTATCTTTTCACCTTTTGGCACTCACATCTTGATTCCCGGCCTTCTGGCTAGGATCAGAGAAATTTTTTATAGATTCGGCCGGATGTCCGGGCAGTATATCTGCACACATTCACTTATTTATTTATTTTTGTCTCACTGTGTCACTTTTTGCGTGTTGTGTGTTCACAGGATTTGTCAGGATGCGGTAGCCCTTCTGGGTGTCCCTCCTGGCGGTCTAGGGGAGGTGTGTGTGGCCATTAGGTTCCGCACCTCCCTGCAAACACCCCGGGTACTCCTGCTTTGGCAGGGTACCTACCGTTATCGGCTCTGCGGGCAGATACCTTGGCTAACGCCAAGGGGGATGCCAGGAGTATTTGTGGTCCCCTAGTAGCTTCGGCGAAAAGGGACATCGAACCTGGAACCTCGCAGGTACCTTTTGGTCTGGAGGCGAAGGATAAGGTGTGTTGGGGGACCTCTCTCCTATCGGAGAAGGGCTTGCGATAGACCGCATCCTTTGTGCAAGTTTTTTTAGTGTAACACGTTTGCACTTTTTCTTGCACTTTGGGTGAATCGAGAGCACGTTCCTCGGCTTTAAAAAAAAAAAAAAAAAAGGATGCGTACCGTCTAAACTTCCCTCCGCTACTACAGGCGCTGTGCGTGGACTTGGCCAGGTGGGAGCGTAGGGACTTCTCGTGGCTTGGCAGGATAAATGTGTTCAAAATGAACGTGCTCCCACGCTTGTTATATCTATTTTCAGGCATACCAATTTCCCAGCCGTGCTCCTTTTTCAGGGAGGTCGCTGGGCTCCAGATTGGCTTTGTCTGGGCGGGACGTCATCCTCGCTTAGCCAGACACGTGCTGCATAGACGTAAAAAAGAGGGGGGACTTGCCCTTCCAGATTTCTTGTCGTACTACTTAGCCACCGTACTGTTGAGGGTCCTCGATGGCATACAACATGGATCGAGGAAACAATGGGTCGCTCTTGAACAACTGTCCTCAGACTGGGACGTTAGGACATGTGTGTGGTTACCTAGACGGCTAATTCCTAGAAAGGTACCTGCTAATACGCCCCCAATTACAGCGTCGGTGATTAGAGCACTCAAGGCATACCTATCTCACTCTACGCTTGCAGCTCCCTCAGGTCCCCTGACCCCATTCTTTAACAACCCGGCCTTCCCCCCTGCAGTTAAATCATCCACCTTCCTATCTTTTCATAAATATGAAGCGCCCAGGTTCTGAGACCTCTTAGACACATCAGGCCTAAAACCCCTTCCGGACCTGCTGAGAGGCGATACCTTGTTGTTCATGCACGGCTTCCACTACGCACAACTTAGACACTTCTACAAGACATACCATGACCAGCTTCATCTGCACAGGAACCTGTCGCACTTTGAACGAGTATGCACTTCCTCCTCACCAGTTGGAAAACCTGTAAGCACCCTATATGCTCTTCTCTTAGATGCCTCTACAGCGGACACACCGGCCTTTTGCTCGGCCTGGGAACGTGAACTCCAATGTACTATTTCGGAGGGGGAGTGGAGGACGGCATTCTCATGGTGCCACGGGTCTTCCACATCGTGCAAAGCACACAAAACAAACTACAAAATACTGACACAATAGTATCGGGTGCCCTCTCTGATTGCTCAAATGTACCCCAAAATGTCGGACATGTGCTGGCGGTGTGGGGCACCTGGATGCACCATGTCTCATATCTGGCTAACATGCCCGACCATCTGTCCTTTTTGGACACAGATCTTAGACATAATATCCAAACTGACCTCCACCACACTTTCCCTCTCCCCTAAAATGGCCCTTTTGTCTATATTACCGGACTCTGTCCCGAAAACCTCAGCCCGACTGTTGCATTACCTGCTATTAGCAGCTAGGACTGTGATCCCTAGATTGTGGAGGTCTGCAACACCCCCTTCGGTATCATCCTGGCTCCGTGAAGTGTCCCATATACACAGAATGGAGGAGCTAATAGTGGACTCTAGGAATCAATCTGATAAATTTCTATCAGTATGGGGACCCTGGATAGACTTTATGTCCTCTAATGCCTTTGAAACCCTTTACCTAAATGTATAGTAAGCACTGTCTGCTTTCCTCGCCCGGCCTCCCCCCCCCCCCCCCTCCCGACTATGCTGCCATGCTCGGAATGCCCGGTGAAACCAGAGCCCGTTCTGCATCATGAGGTATTTGTGTCTTTGTTATACAGACCTTATCCTTGTTACCCTTTATTTCCCTCTCCTACTCTCTCTGCTTCCCCCCTTTCCATCCTGTTAACCTACATACTTATCGGTTTATTCATGTGGGTGTCAGTTATGATATGCTGTTACCCTGGCTGAAGGATACAGATGCCACTCTCATTGGCTCTCCTATTTTCCCTACCCGCTAACTCCAGGAGCCACGGTCTTAAGATATTTTGTTGCATTGACCCCAGACATTTGCCTTCAGCCATTTCTGTGTGGGTAATGAGATGATGAGATGTCACTTACGGGTGTCATTTGGAGACTCACACAGGTAAGATCAGCCTGTCTTGCACAGCGGACATATGCTCTGTTTGACATAGTGTTATTGTTCTATTCACCCTGTTTGTATTGTACCATGTTATCCTATAGAGTATTGTTATATATTTCTTTACTTGAAAACTCCAATAAACATATACTTTGGAAAAAATATTGGACACCTGAGTGCCACTTGCCCCAACAAAAATAATTCTCCACCGGCAGCTGGAGGAGACACAGACGTTCTTCTGGTGTCCGGAGCGGTGGAGAAAAGAGCGTATAACCTGCAGAGTGTAACTGTGGGTGACAGTGGGTTTGCGAGATTCTGGAGCCTCATTTACCTTGGTGCGGCCTGAAGTGGTGGATACAGAGGACATCATCCCTGGAAGAACCATGGCTTTAAAAAGAATTGGAGGTGTGTGGCCTGCTGTGCCCATAGCCCGTGTGTACCTGGATTGGGGTACAGGCCAAGGTTTGCGGGAGGTGGGGGGTCTCTGAGGACATCCCTGTTAATGTTCTGCTGGAGAATGATTTGGGTCGGATGCTCTGTCATGATGCGGCCATCTCTCCTCCCCCCCCCCCCCCCCTTAAACGTTTAAATAATGGCTAAATATATAATAATTTTAACCTGTAGAATGCAAGACATAAAAAAAAACTAGGACCACCTGCCCCCCCCCCCCCGAACCAAAAAAAAAAGGTTCACAATTATAATTATTTTTTATTTCACCCTACAATTTTCACTTTGTTTCTGTAAACTTAGTTGTAAAATGAAGGGTGCCATTACAAAGTGTAGTTTGTTTCGCAAATAACAAGCTTTTATATGGGTCTGTGGATGAAAAATTGAAAGATATGCAGCTTTTTAAAAGTGAGAGGTTATAAAAGAAAACATCAATATAAAAAAATGACAGCATCATTAAGGGGTTAATGTAAAATAGAGATTAATATTAATTTAGTAAAAATAAAGCATCAATTTCTATTAAAAACTATTACAATCAAATTAATTAATGGCTAAAATTATGGGTGAGAAAAAAACTTGACCAAAATTAGTAACTTTATATTGAACTTGGCTGCAATCTGTTCTATGGCCACTAGATGGCAGAATACACTGTACAATACATTCCCTTTCTCGCCCGAATCCCTAGAAGAGGCTGCACTGTACTTTGTCCCCACCTAGTGGTAAGGCTGCAGAATGTAAAGACTATTCAGAAGTTTTTTTCTTCCCTGTACTGTGTTCAGCTACCACAAGATGGCAGTAAATAGTTTTCTATGTAACCCAATATACCGTATATGAGACCGATCGTAGGAACGAGCCCCGGCAGAAGATGACATTTAGGAATGAGAGTGAAAAGACCAATTAATCATTAAAGTAACATTAATGAACCAATTATAACTAAATAGGATGATTGACGCTACAAAGAGAACATTAGGAGGTAATTAATTAGGAGTTTGTTAGTATCTAATTTCATCGGTAAATAGGTCAATGAGGTAGTATCATATGTCAGCCAGTAGGTGGCGACGTAATATAGAAATTAAAAGGAAATACAGTTTAGTCCAAAGTAATGGGTGATGCGGCTGACGATGTAGGATGAAAGAGAACGGAGAAAATATGTGAGAGATCAGAATGGACATTGACCATAATGTAGTGTGTGAGATCGGCTCTGGTGACTGCAGTGTAATTATATATAATATATACAGTCCCAGCCATTACACACCGCAGTCTCCGTACAGATATAAAACAAGAAACAGAACATGTGGACACTAAAGAGTTAACACTGTACGGATCTATAGTCCTGATGCTTAGTATCGATTGGCTGATAGCGGAGCTTTGGTGATTTCTCTCCTCTTCATCTATATAAGAACAGGAGATGTCAGGACGGGCCCTGGTGATTATTCCGGGTCACTGTATACGGAGAGTGCCGGCATTCGCAGCCTCAGAATGAGCCGCCTGTATATGAGATCACATAACACGGGACAATTGTCTTCTCTCCCAGAGCGGAGAATTACAGGGTGAGCGGGAAATTCAAAACCATCAACGATTCTGTGTTCAGCCAATCAAAAGAAAAGGGGGAGGGGCCGGAAATGTAAATTCAGTTAAAGGAAACGCCCATGAGGACGTTATCTTGTTACAGTTCTCCTTCTGGTCCGCTTATGTGCTATATAAACTAGGACGCCGCGCCTCAGACTTTGTTCATTCTATTGTCTACCAACAGGATGTCAGGACGCGGCAAAGGAGGGAAAGGTCTCGGTAAGGGCGGAGCCAAGCGGCACAGGAAGGTGCTCCGGGATAACATCCAGGGCATCACCAAGCCTGCTATCCGCCGTCTAGCTCGCAGGGGAGGTGTGAAGCGCATCTCCGGCCTCATCTATGAAGAGACTCGCGGTGTCCTGAAGGTTTTCCTGGAGAACGTCATCCGTGACGCCGTCACCTACACCGAGCACGCCAAGAGGAAGACCGTCACCGCTATGGACGTGGTGTACGCCCTCAAGCGCCAGGGCCGCACTCTCTACGGCTTCGGAGGTTAATTCTGCTTCTACTCTGCTCCATCTCATCAACCCAAAGGCTCTTGTCAGAGCCGCCCACATGTTCTATGGAAAGGCTAGAATTACTTGTAACTTGAGCGATCGGTGTTGTGCTCTGGAGGCTGCGGTGTTTGTTCTTCCCAATTCTGCCTTAATCTCCGCACTTGATCAGTCTGTCGGTGTTTCCTGCTCCTTCACTATCTGCTCCGGGAGATCTCCCCTGAATGTTCTGACTACTGCACTCATCCACCGTGATTATCATTACTCTCACAATCTACATCATTCCTCTCCTCCATATTACATTACTTCCCTTCCTAAAGAGTCCGTGTTATAGAAGATGCAGATCTCCTGATAATATCCGGGTAAGAATTATCTATGTCTCACTATCCGGATAGATGTGCCTTCACTCTATAACACCTTTAGGTTAATGGAGCTGTTCACACCGAACTAAATTGCATTTATTTATTTATATTCCGCCTGTTCTCATAAGCAGGATCCCTGGATTGTTTTCTGCAGTTAACCCTCTCAGTGCTGAGTTCAGTTACTATAGTGATGTAGATCGTGTCCTCTGCAGTGTAATGCGCCTGTGTGATCGGTGCTGCTGGCTTCAGTCTCACGACACCTGTGACCGTAATTGGTACAAAGAGGGCAATGAAGGGTTAACTCTAGGCGGAGTTATAGACACGAATGTTCGCTCATTGGTTGATCACCGCAGTTGACTATTTTGAAATTCCCGCTCTTCTTCTGGTCGTTTCTCCCTTTGTCTCGTCCTCTTCCCTGTACACGTGACTACATTCCTCTGGTTTCTGTAAATAGGAAGAAAAAGGCGGCGGAGGGGAAACCTTTTAGGGGCCGATCAGGGGGATTCTAGTGAGGCTGATGCGGTAGAAGGAGAGAGGACACTATGTCCGGGTTTTCCCTGCAGAGTATATAGTGGAGCCGCGTCCCTGTCCTATTCCAGACCCGAGACAGCGGGAGGGTGATCAGTGTGCGGTTATCTACACCAGACTTTTACTTATCTTTGCAAATTAATTATAGTCATGAATTATAACCAACGGCAGCTGTGCGAGCATTGCGCATAGGATTAGAATCTTTATTGGTGGCATACACACAGTACGCGATCCGGAGCATACAACGATGTTTAATTACGTTTATTTTCTGTAATATTCAGACATTCAGTGTAACAAAGCAGCAGCCGCCGCCCTCTAGTGTCTCGTTCGTTACATTGTTACAACTAACAGGATTGTTACTTTTTATAAAAGCTCAGAATAACTTCACCGATGTCTGTTTTACTTGTTACCCCCCCCCCCCCTAACCGACCAGTAAGTGCAGATCCCTATCACACCCGAGATCAGCGGTGCCAGCTCTGTAGTAGACAATGTGGGCGGCTCTTAGAAGAGCCTTTGGTGTTCAGGATGGGTCTGGGGTAAGCGGCGATCACTTGCTCTTGGCCGCTTTGCTGCTCTCGGTCTTCTTGGGCAGCAGCACGGCCTGGATGTTGGGCAGGACGCCTCCCTGGGCAATGGTCACCCCACCCAGCAGCTTGTTCAGCTCCTCGTCATTGCGCACGGCAAGCTGCAGGTGACGGGGGATGATGCGGGTCTTCTTGTTGTCCCGGGCGGCATTACCAGCCAATTCCAGGATCTCAGCGGTTAAATACTCCAGCACAGCGGCCAGGTAGACCGGAGCACCGGCGCCAACCCTCTCGGCGTAGTTCCCTTTGCGGAGAAGCCTATGTACACGACCGACGGGGAACTGGAGCCCTGCCCGGGATGAGCGGGTCTTTGCCTTAGCCCGAACCTTTCCTCCTTGTTTGCCGCGTCCAGACATAATGAAAAGTAAAACCTAAAACGCTCAAAAGAAGCCTCTCTGTGATGTAACCGTAATTTCCTTTCTGCTGCTTTTTATAGGTTCCTGCTCCGCCCTCCGGCTCCTGTGATTGGGTATATTTGAATCCAGCCAATTGTGACGAGAATTAAAGAGACACCAATAAACTGCACTGGGCGGGGCTTATGACACTCCCACAGGTCACATGATTTGCTCCTCCAGTAGAACAGCGAGCAGACAGCATTTCTCATTTGCATGGGCTGCCTATAAATACGGCTGCGGTGGGAGGAGGAAGCATCATTATTCTCTCTGTTCTAGTGAAGAAGTATTGTGACTGATCATCATGCCTGATCCCGCCAAGTCTGCACCAGCGCCCAAGAAAGGCTCCAAGAAAGCCGTGACCAAGACTCAGAAGAAGGACGGCAAGAAGCGTAGGAAGACCAGGAAGGAAAGCTATGCCATCTACGTGTACAAGGTGCTCAAGCAGGTCCACCCTGACACCGGCATCTCCTCCAAGGCCATGGGCATCATGAACTCCTTTGTGAATGATATCTTCGAGCGCATAGCAGGGGAAGCCTCCCGCCTGGCTCACTACAACAAGCGCTCCACCATCACCTCCCGGGAGATCCAGACCGCCGTGCGCCTGCTGCTGCCTGGAGAGCTGGCCAAGCACGCCGTGTCCGAGGGCACCAAGGCCGTCACCAAGTACACCAGCGCCAAGTAACCTGCTCCGCCTCCTGCTGTCACCCCAAAGGCTCTTCTAAGAGCCACCCACATTGTCTATAATAGAGCTGGAGCTTCTCCTGTCTGTATTCCCCGTATTCTCTTCTGTATATGTGGCCGCTATTCTGTCAGTACAGTCTATTGATACTATATATATTCTGCTCCGGGATCGGGTGAGATCAGAGCGGCGGCTGCGGTTCTCACTGACTGCAGGGTGTATATTTTCCTGTGGTGGAGCGGGGGGGGGGCGCTGTAGATCAGTTCTCTATAGTTTCCCTTTTGACATTTGGTCAGTGTAACTAAGTCTCATCCACCCGAAGTCCCCGATTATCCCTCCTATACTCCCCATGGTCTGTACATAACCGGTGCAATGAATAACACTGTTTCTGTAGAGGAATGTGATCCTCCGCACAGGGCCGGTTTTCTGCTTTATAGCCCTCACTTCATCCCCGCTCCCTCTCAGGTCAGGACCGCGGAACAGAATTCCCGTCCTCCTATCTCACAGCTTTATCTTTGCTGTGACACCAGAATAAGTTTAGTCCGCACATTCTTCTCTACGATCTCAAAAAATGTTCATCTGTGCGAAAGTGATAAACAAGGAGGATGAGGGTAGTAGTCAGCCACAGGATCAGCCTCTACATCTCGGGGAGATCTCTCCATTGTTATCGGGTCTGGAGGAAGCGGGAAATTAAAATCCCGAACGTCCTGTGATCAGCCAATGAGCATTAGGCATCGGACGGGACCGCGCACACCGCTCATTGTTAACCCTTTAGCGTTAATTTGCACTACAATAATGACGCAGTCCCACAATGCACAGCAGGGAGGACACCACAGTATTAAGGATAATGCCAGTTTCCTCCATCAGAATCAGTATCTCAAAGTCAGGGACCGGATCATTACTGATCTCTATTAGCAGTATATTCAAACGATCAAGCGTTAACATTTATTATTGATCAGCAGATATTAGAATGTAATCCTTTACAGAATTAGTTGATCGCAAAAGAAACAGAAAACCACAACATTAACGGGAACCTGATATCTAGTAATGTGATTGCAGTAAACTGACAGTAGATGTCGCTGTTGCACAATGAACGGAATACAGGACTGAACGCTCCCTTAGCCCAGATTCTATATATTGATGACTTTATGATAAAGCCCCAGGTGTAGGGGTTGTGTGCACAGCAGAGGCTCTTCTGGCCCCCGAGGCTTGGGATTGTACAGATGCATATAATGGGGGAGCGATGGATACAAGGGAATCATTCATCCGCTCTCTATGCTCAGCAGTTGTATCATTACCTGGATATTACAGCCGCTGTGTAATGCGGGGAGCGATCATCAGTGAGGATGATGGGGCTGATGGTCTATTACATTACAGCCTGGACAGTGAGATGTTCTGTCCGTGAGAAGGGTGCAGGCAGCCGGCATATTAACCGATAACAGGACCGAGTGAACATAAATCCCCTAACAGACCATCTCCAATTATAGGAACACATGGCCGGGGAAGGCGGCACTAGGACCCAGCGCACGATTAATCTAATTTTCACTTTCAGCGCTTCATATTTCTTCTACCGATCAGGGTCACAGTATAACCCGTAACACATGGAAGCGGCCGCTGGCACAGTACAGGGCAAACTACAGAGAACAAGGCCGGGATTATATTGAAGAGCTCAGCCAGACAAT
This sequence comes from Hyla sarda, assembly GCF_029499605.1. Taxonomy (NCBI): domain Eukaryota; kingdom Metazoa; phylum Chordata; class Amphibia; order Anura; family Hylidae; genus Hyla; species Hyla sarda. The sequence continues at coordinate 20,216 of NW_026610937.1, read as the reverse complement.
CTGGACAGAAAAACATAAAAAGATGATGATATCAGCTCATTTTATGGAGAACTTGGTGGCTCTGAAAAGAGCCTTTGTGTTGTATGCGGGTCCCGGGCAGATCTAAGCTCGCTCCCCACGGATCCTGCGGGCCAGCTGGATGTCTTTGGGCATGATGGTGACCCTCTTGGCGTGGATGGCGCACAGATTGGTGTCCTCAAAGAGTCCCACCAGGTAAGCCTCGCTGGCCTCCTGCAGGGCCATGACCGCCGAGCTCTGGAAGCGAAGATCGGTCTTGAAGTCCTGGGCGATCTCTCTCACCAGGCGCTGGAAGGGGAGCTTCCGGATCAGCAGCTCGGTGGACTTCTGGTAGCGGCGGATCTCACGGAGAGCCACTGTACCTGGACGGTAGCGGTGAGGCTTCTTCACCCCACCAGTGGCGGGAGCGCTCTTCCTGGCGGCCTTGGTAGCCAGCTGCTTGCGGGGAGCTTTCCCTCCGGTGGATTTACGAGCGGTCTGCTTGGTCCTGGCCATGATCCTCTGTACACGTACACAGTGGAGAAGTGATGGGAAGAGATCGCAGAGCAGAATATTTATACTCCTGGTCTCATCACCATTGGCTCATGTTAACCACACCCCTTCATCCCATTGGCTGATTCATACAAACTAGAGCCCGCCGAAACACTTGAGACATCTGTGATGGATCTTTGTTCTGAAGCGGCGGGGCCCATCCTCAGCGATGATAGCGCCCCCCATGTATGACACGATGCCGGGTCTCGGGCGTTCACACTGATTCCCCGCTCCTCGGATACAGACTCTTTTATGCCTACAATTCCTCGGAGCTCTATCTGCTTCACTATTTCCAATCTCTATATATATTTACATGGGGCAGTACAGTAGAGCGCCCCCATGATCGAACAAAATGCCCAGTAATTCTCTGTATGGGTTAGTAACTTCATATGTGCACAACCTATTAAGTAGAGTAGATGGTTAAAATTACCACAATGTTTCTGGTTAATCAATATTAATAATTTCCAATAAATATTTTCTATTAGTCACTGCACGAAATTCTTACAGTTTCAGGATATACAAATCAGTTGCAGTGAGTGTTACAATAGCGACACCTGGTGGTGAGAGCTTTGTATTCTAACCTTTGCATGTTGCCAAATTGTAACAAGTATTTACATTTCCTCAAGAACTGACACAAATTGTTACAGAGGCGCAAACAGATACAACTAGATGTTATATGAACACCACGATACCAGTTTCTCTAATATGGAGAATATAGTCAAGCCGGGAGCTTGTGTCTCTTGTTGAGGATCTAGGACAAAGGCATATGCATTGTAAACTTTATTTATATATATATATATATGTATATATAAATTATATATACATATACATACACACACACACACACACACTTCCCATCCACTCCAATTTGTTTTATACTACAGTGTGTTAGGGTATTTAATAAAAGCTAAATTTTAAATTAGTGGGTCAAAAGGTTTTCGGGTAAAATCAATGGAGTTAGAGGTCAAAGTGTCTCCTAATGATATGTATGATTGGCAATGCGCCCCAAGACTTCTGTAAACCCTCGGCCTCCTCCCCTTACATCCTGGGCTCTAATCCCTCAGTATATCTGCGCTCCTGTCCTGTTCTGCCCCAGTAAACCCCAACAGGATTCCCCAAATACACCATACTATGATGGCGCTTCCTTCTCTTCAGGATCTCTGCTGTCTGGAGAAAAATACACGGGCGGTGATTACACAGCTCTGGTGGGAGGAGGTGGTGGCTCTGAAAAGAGCCTTTGAGGGATAAGTACAGGACGAGGCTCCCGATTATTTCTTAGCCGCGCTCTTCTTGGCTTTAGTCACCTTCTTTGCCGGGCTTTTGGCAGCTTTGGGTTTGGCCGCCTTCTTAGCAGGGCTCTTGGCAGCTTTGGGTTTGGCCGCCTTCTTAGCCGGGCTCTTGGTCACCTTCTTGGGGGCAGCCTTCGGCTTCTTTGGGCTCTTGGCCGCTGCAGGCTTCTTTGCTTTCTTCGGGCTCTTGGCCGCGCTCGGAGCCTTCTTTGGCTTCTTAGGGGATTTGGTTGCTTTCTTAGCTGCTGCAGGTTTCTTGGCCGCAGCCGCCGGCTTCTTCTTGGCCTCCTTGTCCTTAGTCTCCTGCTGCTTCTTGTTGATCTTGAAGGATCCGGAGGCGCCGCTGCCTTTCACCTGGAGCAGGGTTCCCTTGGTCACTAGACCCTTGATGGCCAGCTTCAGGCGGCCGTTGTTTCGGTCTACATCGTATCCTCCGGCAGCCAGAGCCTTCTTCAGGGCGGCCAGAGACACCCCACTGCGCTCCTTAGAGGCGGACACGGCTTTAACGAGCAGCTCGGACACGCTGGGACCGGAGGGTTTGTGGCTTTTCTTAGCGCCCCCTGCGGCTGATTTCTTCGGCTGCTTCTTGGACTTGGCGGCCGGTTCGGCGGGAGGAGCAGCGGCTGGTGCGGTTTCTGCCATAGTTTGTCGCTGACGTCTATAGGAAACAATACTGCGGAAGAGAAATATAGATTGCGGAGCTGCTGGCGACTCTTATATATTCAGCGGCTTCGCTCTGATTGGCTGCTGTGCTTCCATATTCCTGAGCTGTTATTGGCTGACGCAGAGCACAGGCCCCGCCCCATCCCGTCTGATCCCTGGTGAAGCTTCTCTCCCCTCTTGTGCTTCCCTGCCCGGGATAAGAGCCCCATACCGGCAAGAACCGGACAGGAGAGCTCGTTGTCTCCATTACTTCCTTCTCCCCATAACCCCACTTATCGGTTTATAACCGTCACTGGCCGAGGTGCCGGGAAGGGGCCGGGAGGAGGCCCCGGGATCTCCGTCACAGTCTTCCCGATCTGCTCATCACTGTGTATCCGGGAATATAAATCTGCTGCTGGGGATCGTTCCTTCTATTCCCGGCACCGGTCACCATCACACGGATCTTTACTACAACATCTACCGTCCAGGAAGCTGATTGCACGATGCGGAGACGGCCTGGAGCTGCTGAGAGCCCCGGAGGGTAACACAGGCGGCGCCTCCGCTCACTGCCAGCTCCCTGTAATATAATGTAATATATATGTCCCGTATATAAATATCCACATAACCCTGTGTGCACGGAGGTATAGAAGAATGGAAAAGTGCAGGTTCCTGTCACTTTACTGACCCGGAGATGATAGGGGGAGTTGTCCACAAGTAGAAGTGATAACTGTTCTCTCCTTCAGCTTCCTGACAGCTGTATGACCCCTAACACCCCCAGATGTCTCCTCGTGTCTGCAGAGAGCACAAGGAGGATGAAGGCGAAGGAGGAGTCCCCTCTATGGAGGATGGAGGAGAGGAGAAGGAGCCCCCTCTATGGAGGATGGAGGAGAGGAGAAGGAGACCCCTTTATGGAGGAGAGGAGAAGGAGCCCCCTCTATGGAGGAGAGGAGAAGTAGCCCCCTCTATGGAGGATGCAGGAGAGGAGAAGGTTTTGGATAAAGAGCTGGGGTTCCTACCCCTGGGGATATTCTCTCACATCCCGGCTGTGCAGGAGATCAGGGGAGATTTATAGAGTCTCCAAGATCCTGATCTACTTGTGGTTATTGTCTTTATCCCCGGCGGGTGTTGGATCTACCGGGCAGGAGCTGTCACAGCTGATCGGGCTCCGGGGAGTGTTCGGTCGGTAAGAGAGGAGGAAGATGCCGCAGGTATAAGATATCATCCGACTGAAGCTCTGGGTGTGGAAATGGTGGGGTCGGCGGGTGATCTCCGGGCTGCTCAGCGGTGAGAAGAGAGCGGGAGAAAGGAGACAGGGATAGCGGGAACCGGCGAGGACAGCGGAGGGAGCGGAGAGCAGTGAGGGGGTCAGAGGGGCTGAAGATGAAGAATAAGGGAAGAGAACAAAGGAGAAGATTCTGAGAAGGAAAGTAATAATCCTGATCCAGATACAAGACGATCCGGATTTTCTGTAGGATCCTTCACAGACTGTATTGTATCCGCAGATCCCTCGTCTATTCAGTGATGATCTCTGGGATCTATTGTGATTATTGTCCCCCTAGATCTCCATTATAAGAATTACTTGTACATTATCCGTATAACATCAGGCTCTATTGGGGATCTCCCTTCCTATTTATTTCTCCATAAATATAAATATCCAGAAATGTAATGCACGTTTGAGAATATTTGGGGGGAGTTAAATCTCCCAATCATTCCTGTTCGCATGGTTCACAAATAATTCATTTTTTTCTCTCTAAATAAAGAAAAAAAAGTATCAATAAACCTTTTATATAAAATAGTGTTCCTGTTAAAAGTCCACATGATGTGAGAGAGACAGGTTTGTGTGAGGAGGGGGCCGCTGGAGGCAACAGGAGTCTGTATCTCCCGCATTGTCCTTTATTTCACCCGCAGGAAATAGCCGAAGGGAAATGGATAAAATCTCTCCTGGACGGGGGAGCAGAGGCGGTGGTTGTGTAATGTGCATCCATTGTGGGGTCAGCCCCAAACCTAAGGACCCCCCGCGGGACATCATACTGTATGCGGCTCCAGACCTCCCCTTATACCGCTCATGTACTCACCGCAGAGAGAGAAAAGAGTCCTGTAATGTATGCAGGAGTGGAGCGGGCATTATACCGGGATGTGCCACTTATAAGGCAGCGATGTCTTCTAGAAATGTTTATTACTAATGTTATTCTGCTGGTTTATGTGTCACCTACTATCATGAAGCTGAGAACTATTTGCTGCCTCTTCCCCATTCCCATGTTCCCCTACTTCCAGCATCTTCAGTCATTGATAGCTCTACACCTAAGTGCCCTTACCCAGGTGGGCACACATACTTGAGGGTCCCGGTTTAGGCCCATGGGCTCCTATCAGCTCTCAGCCCCAGGCGCTCACAAGTGGGTTAAAAGAAAAAAACTAAACACATTTTTTTGTTTTTGTTTGTTTAATAGGAAACAGATTGGTTCAGCTCACTCCCACTGCCCGCAGCGACCGGATTGGTGTGGGCTTCACCTTCAATACAGGAATGCAGAAGAGGAGATTGTCCAGTGCAGGTAGATGGTAGTGAAATGCTTTTATTGAAATAACTTCAGCACATAGAGGACAAGGACATGAATGACACGTTTTGGCCCTAAAAATGGACCTTAGTCAAGGCCCATTTTTAGGGCCGAAACGCGTCACTCATGTCCTTTTCGTCTATGTGCTGAAGTTATTTCAATAAAAGCATTTTGTTACCACCTACCCGCACTGGACAATCTCCTCTTCTCCCCCCCCCCCCCCCCCCCCCCAAAAAAAAAAATAATAATCTATATATATCTTGGCAAAACCCGGCTGCGCTTAAGAAAAAACAACACACATATTTAATGTCAACTGTGAATTAAATTGTCTTTATATTATTTTAATGCCAACTGATAGACAATAGTTTTGGTGGTTTTATTTGGTGTACAAACAACATGTGAAAAACATGAATTTTCCAAATTCAATCCAGCAATAGTTAACCCCTTGGGGACAGAGGGTTTTTCCATTTTTGCCCTTTAGTTTTTTCCTTCATACCTTTTAAAAATCATAACCCTTTCAATTTTGCTCCTAAAAATCCATTTATTGGCTTATTTTTTGCGCCACCAATTCGACTCTGTAATGACATCAGTCATTTTACCCAAAAATCTACAGTGAAACAGAATAAAAAATCATTGTGCGACAAAATTGAAGAAAAAATGTGATTTTGTAACTTTTGGGGGCTTCCGTTTCTACACAGTACATTTTTGCTAAAAATGACACCTTATCTTTATGATTAAAATGATACCCTACTTATGATTTTTTTCAGAAGTACGACAAAATAAAATCTATATAACCACATGCAGGAAAATGTATACGTTTAATATTGTCATCTTCTGACACCTATAAAATAAAAATAAAAAATAAAAATCCGCAGACGGGCGGTATTAGGGTTCATTTTTTGTGCCGTGATTTGAATTTTTTAGCAGTTCCATTTTTGTATTGATCAGACTTTTTGATGGCCTTTTTATTCATTTTTTCATTTGATAAAAAGTGACAAAAATACGCTATTTTGGACTTTGGGATTTTTTTTGCGTGTATGTCATTGACCGTGCGGTTTACTTAACAAAATATTTTTATAATTTGGACATTTTTCCGCACGTGGCAATATCACATATGTTTATTTACACTTTTTTTTTTTTTTATGGGAAAAGGGGGGTGATTCAAACTTTTATTAGGGAAGGGGTTAAATGATCTTTATAATAATAATAATAATAATAATAATAATAATAATAATTTATATAGCGCCTACAGATTCTGCAGCGCTTACAATTATGGGGTACAAACAAAGACAAGTATCAGACATAATATTACCCAATAACTATTCAAACAAGAGGTGTGGGGATATGTTGGGGATATTGTGAGGATATTGTGAGGATATTGTGAGGATATGGTGAGGCCAATTAGAGACTGTTATAGGCCTGTCTGAAGAGATGTGTTTTCAGGCCACATTTGAAACTATGGATGTCATTGTTGAGTCTGAGGGTTTTGAGGGATAGCATTCCAGAGAACCGGTGCAGCATGAGTGAAGTCTTGGAGACGGGAGTGAGAAGTTAATATTATAGAAGATGTTAGTGTGAGATAATTAGCAGATCGTAGAGAACGTGTAGGATGGTAGACAGAGATGAGAGAGGAGATATAGGGAGGTGCAGCATTGTGGAGAGCTTTGTGTGTGAGACTGAGGATTTTGTACTGTATTCTGGACTGAATTGGTAACCAGTGTAGTGACTGGCACAGGGAGGAGGCGTCGATGTAGTGACTGGCACAGGGAGATGAGTCTGGCTGTGGCATTAAGGATGGACTGGAGAGGAGAGAGTTTGGAGAAAAGAAGGCCTATTAGTAAAGAGTTACAGTAGTCGAGGCGGGAGTGAATCAAAGCAATAATGAGAGTTTTAGCAGATTCAGTAGTGAGAAACAGGCGGTACTGGAAATGTTTTTGAGATGCAGGTGACAAGAACGTGAAAGGGACTGAATATGGGGAGTGAAAGACAGATCAGAGTCAAGTATAACTCCAAGACAGCGAGCCTGCTGCCCGGGAGTTATGGTAGTACCACATACCGAGATGGAAATGTCAGGGTTAGGTACAGTATCAGTTGATGGAGAAAAAACAAGAAATTCTGTTTTCGAAAGTTTTAGTTTCAGATATAAAGAGGACATGATGTCTGAGACAGCAGAGAGACAGTCACTGGTATTCTGTAGGAGTGCAGGGGTGATGTTGGAGGAAGAGGTATAGAGTTGGGTGTCATCAGCATAGAGGTGGTACTGGAAAACAAATCTATTGATTGTTTTTCCAATGGGGGATGTGTAGAGTGAAAAGAGTAGAGGACCTAGGACCGATCCCTGGGGAACCCCGACAGCAAGGGAAAGAGGAGAAGAAGTAGAGCCAGAAAACAAGACGCTAAAGAAGCAGCCAGAGAGATAGGAGGAAAACCAGGCGAGAGAAGAGTCCTTGAGACCGATGGAGCGGAGACTACTGAGGAGGAGTTGGGGATCCACAGTGTCAAAAGCAGCAGAGAGGTCCAAGAGAATCAGTAAAGAGAAATTGCCATTTGATTTGGCCATCAGAAGATAGTCAGTGACTTTGGTTAGGGCCGTTTCTGTGGAGTGAAGGGAGCGGAAACCAGACTGTAAGGGGTCAAGGAGAGAGTTCTCGGAGAGATAGCGGATAAGGCGGGAGTAGACCAAGCGTTCCAGGAGTTTTGAGATAAAGGGGAGATTTGAGACGGGTCGAAAGTTGGCTGCACAGGACTGGTCCAGAGATGTTTGTTTCAATAGTGGGGTTATGATAGAGTGTTTGAAGGAGGAAGGAAATACCCCTGAAGAGAGGGAGAGGTTAAAGATTTTAGTTAGGTGACAGCTGATAGCAGGAGAGAGAGACTGGATGAGGTGTGAAGGCATGGGGTCACTAGAGCAGGTAGTGGGGCGGGCGGAGGAGAGGAGCTTGGAAACCTCATCATCCGTTACAGGCTCAAAAACAGAGTGATGAAGAGGAGACGTAGCTGGGAATTGGATCAGATATTTTAGGGGACTGGGAGAGGATTTCATCACAAATGTCATTGATTTTAGTTTTGAAGTATTTGGCCAGGTCTTCAGCACAGAGATAAGTGATTGTGGTCTGTATTTTAGGCCGAATGAGAGAGTTGAACGTGTAAAAAAGGCGTTTTGGGTTGTTAGACAGAGAGGAGATGAGGGAGGTAAAATATGTTTGTTTGGCGAGATGAAGAGCGGAGTAATAGGATTTAAGCATGAATTTATAGTGCAGATAGTCTGAAGAAGTCTTGGTTTTCCTCCACAGACGTTAAGCACACCTAGAGCATCGCCTGAGAAAGCGGATTGTTAGCATGTGCCAGGGTTGCTGCCGTCTGTGTCGGGAGGTTTGTGTTTTAGGGGGTGCCATTTGATCCAGGGTAGACTTTAGGGTGTCATGGTAATGTTTGGCTGCTAGATTAGGGCAGGAGAGAGAAGAGATTGGTGATAGTGAAGATTGTAGAATGTCTATAAATTGACAAGTGTTTATGGCACGCAGGTTTCTGTAAGTGTACAAGGTTGGAGTGTCTGGAAGAGACTAGGAGTTACTGATAGAGAAAGAGAGAAGGTTGTGGTCAGAGAGCTCAAAAGGAGAATTAGTGAATTTAGAGACAGAGCAAAGTCTAGAGGAGATCAAGTCCAGAGTATTCCCATCCTTGTGTGTGGAAGAGTCAGTAAGCTGTGAAAGGGCAAAGGAGGAGGTTAGAGACAGAAGCCGAGAGGCAGAAGAGGAGATTGGGGTATCAATGGGGATATTAAAATCACCCATGATGAGTGTAGGTGTTTCTGAGGAAAGAAAGTGGGGGAGCCAGGTGGCAAAATGATCCAGGAACATTTGGGGAGAACGAGGAGGACGATAGATGACCACCACTCTGAGAGACAATGGGCGGAAGAGCCTGAGGGTGTGGACCTCAAAAGAGGGAAATGTGAGTGAGGGTAATGGGGGGATGACTTGAAATGTGCATTGTGGGGCTAGGAGCACCCCAACACCTCCACCATGCCTGGTGTCAGATCTGGGGGTATGGGAAAAGTGAAGGTCACAATAAGATAAAGCAGCGAGAGAAGCAGTGTCAGAAGGTTGTATCCATGTTTCTGTGAGAGCCAGCAGATTAAGAGAATTAGTGAGAAATAAGTTATGAATCTGGGTGAGCTTATTGCACACAGATCGAGAGTTTAGGAGAGCGCAGTTAAAGTTTGTAGTGGTTCCGCAAGAGGCAGGTAGTGTAGAGGAAGTATTAGAGAAAGGTGGGCCAGGGTCAGGAGCAATGTCCCCAGCAGCTAAAAGCAGAAGAAAGAAGAGGGAGAGCAGATGGCTGGGTGAAGTGATGGAGCGACTTCTGTGCTGTACCATGGAATGACGTGGGGGATAGAAGAGAAAATGTATTCCAATGATGTAAGTAATAAGTGTGTGCATGTTTTTTTTTTTTTTTTTTTTCATGAAAAAGAGTGACTTATTTTTGTAGTTATAATGTTGAGTTAGTTACCTTTTGTTCCCTTCTGGTTCAATTCTGGTATAATTCTTGATATCACACTGAAGAGCACTTTAGATGGCAGTATTAGATGGCTCCAGACCTATAGCCTCTAATATATAGTGCTAGGCTGAGCCAGAAAATTGCCAGAGGATTGCAATCAGGTGTGAAAAGTTGTGATCAAACAAAATAGAAACACATACCAAATAACAGTACTAAGTATACATGACAATGCAATGATGGGGGTAGTTGTTCATGAGATGAATGATGACAAACCTGTAAATGAAAGAATAGGCTGGTGAGAAGATGTAGTGAATGAATTATGGTATAATTCTTGATATCACACTTAAGATCACTTTAGATGGTAGTATTAGATGGCTCCAGACTTTTTTTTTTTTTGCAATGTGATACCTCCGATAGGGGGCTATATCATTGCACACACTGATCTTTTAAATTTCTCATAGGAAACCATTGATCAATGATTCTGCCGCTTGACTGCTCATGCCTGGATCTCAGGCACTGAGCAGTCATTTGTCTATCGGACAGCGAGGAGGAAGTTAAGGGACCCTTCCTGCTGTCCTACAGCTGTTCGGGATGCCGTGATTTCATCCCAAACAGCCCCCTGAGCTAAACTGCATTAGTTTACTTTCACTTTAGACGTGGCGTTCAACTTTGAATGCTGCGTCTAAAGGGTTAACAGCACGCGGCACTGCGATCAGTGACTCCGAAGTGCGATCAGTGGCTCCGAAGTGAGAGAGTTCCATGCACATTTGAGTCCTAAATAAGGGAATTATATTGGGACGGACCCGGATGCAAGCATTACACTTGCCTCCGATACCAAAAATACCCTATGACAGTGTTTCCCAAACAGGGTGCCTCCAGCTGTTGCAAAACTATAACTCATAGCATGCACAGACAGCCAAAGGGCATGCAGTGAGTTTTAGTTGTGCCTCCAGCTGTTGCAGAACTACAACTCACAGCATGCCCCTTGGCTGTGCATGCTGGGAGTTGTTGCTAAGCAACAGCAGGAGGCGAACAGGCCTCACCTCCTGTATCCTGTATCCCGCCACATCCGCCGCTGTTCCTGCCATCATCGGTCCTGCCGCAGCCTTAAGGGACAACCGCCAACCTCCGCCGAGGTAAGAAAGGTCCCGATCGCCACCCTGATCACCGGCGCCCAGCAGGAGAGTGATTAGTCGGTCATTCACCTGTGCCACCTCACTCCTGCTGGTAAAGGGTGATAGGTGCCATCTTGGACTGCACCTATCACCCATTTTTTCTTAGTCACCAGGTCACCGGAGACCCGATTGATGCAGAGTCACTGCTAATTGCCGTTCTGAATTGACACATCAACATGTGGGGGTCTCAAGACCCCCCCCCCCCCCCAGGGCTTTGCACGGGATGCCTGCTGAAAAATTTCAGCAGGCATCCCGGTCTGGTCCCCACCAGGTGAGCGGCGGGTACCGGAATTCCCATGGGCATACAGGTACCATCTGCATCCTCAAGGACCTGGGATGCAGGGCGTACATATATGCCCTGCATCCCCAAGAGGTTAAGGAGAGCTGGAACACACTGTTATTTTTTTTTTTTTAGATCCCTAAATTGAGAACTGGCTCGAGTGTTCAACTCCGTGCTTCCCTGCACATGTTCCAGATGTGTCTATACTGGACTCTACAAGTGGTGAGCTGACTCAACGTATTCTTTTTTTCTATACAAAATGAATGTTGTCTTGGGCTTTCCCCAGGTTACTGTGCGGCCCGAGACATTACATCATGAGTCAGGTGTTGAGAAGAACATGCCTGTTCTTTAATGAGTGGAGTGAGCCCTGGGTGGGAGGGAGATCCTTCTCTGCAGGGCTGCAGGGAATTGTAGTTTTAAAAATAGCACAGCATGGAAGGGAGCTCAGCTGTGCTGCAATGGGTAGGGTGGCTTATGTGTGAGAGGGAAAAAAGTCACCTCACACTTAAAAACAAGGGATCCTAGGACTTGTATTAGGAGTGAGGGAACTCCAACAGGAAATAGTAATTTCACAAAAGGAAAGCAGCAGCGTTATGGTGAACTCACAACATAGCCATTTAGCCCCAAAACAAGTACAGATACTTCCTAGGAATCTACATTACTGTCTAGCAGATAAGTACTAAAGTCACCTTATGTTGGAGAACCCCTTAAATACTGATGCACAAATGCATGGACAGATGGATATGAGATGGTTACCAAATAGAGGTCCATCTGGTGTCAGACAGAACTGTTTATGAAGGTTCAAGGTTGGAGGAAGTAGCTAATGTCTCCTCTACCTGGGTCTCTGTATCATACATGATAACCAGCAGCTCACTGCATCCTCTGTAGCCCCTGTCATCCTCCACACATCTATTATCAGCCTCTTTCCAGTCACCCATCTTCAACACTCTACCGGGATACACCAAGACCAATGATCTGGTGTATGAATTATCCCCATCAGATCTCAGCAGAACATCCAGCAGCGCAACCATGTCAGATGGGAAGGAGGAAAAACCTGGTAAGACTTCTGTCCATGGAAGGTATATCAACCTGGAGATATGTTTAAATGTCTTAAATTGGTGGTCTCCATATTGTGGCCCACCAGATGTTGCAAAACTCCAACTCCGGGCATGCTGGGAGTGGAATTTTGCAACATTTGGAGGTCCACGTTTCGAGACCCATTCCTTATAAGATGAGCAAAACATATCTAAAAGATATTAGATGTCCATTGTATATATGCTGCACAGCACCGGGCACATTGAATGCTAATGCAGTTCATGGGTAAAATTGTCAATAAAAGATTGCCACCTGGTGAGCAGATTATCCAAAATTAAACTGAACATTCCTCTCTTGTTCCAAAATAATTTTAAGATCTACGTTTTCCTGAAGAAGAAGAAAGTCAACACATTGAAGAGCAAATGACGAGGCCGCACACTGCACCTTTCTTGAGCTCCACCATTTCAGACCTTAGCAAAAGACAAAGCTCTTTTGCCTCCATGGTGGAAAACAATGCGTATTCTCAAGTGGTCACTAACACTAAGTCCTTGACTGGCCGTGGCAACAAAGCGGCTGTAGCCAGGTTATTTTTTTTTATTTTAAGAATGTGTCCTTAAAGGGGTACTCCACTGCCCCAGCGTTCTGAACATTTTGCCCCGAATGCTGGGTGCGGGCTGCAGCGGTCGTGGCGTCACGGCCAGGCCCTTTGTGATGTCACACCACGCCCCCTCAATGCAAGTCTATGGGAGGGGGCCTGGCCACATCACGACCCCGCAACCAGCATTCGGAACAAAATGTTCCAAATGCTGGGGCAATGGAGTACCCCTTTAATACTCATGGGAGGTGCCTATAGTCTAAGTCAATGTATTCAAGCCATCAATGTCTTTTACATGATGCCTTGAATAGTAGAGAAGAGGGGACTCAATGATATGAACACTAGGTCACTTTCCTTGTGTGGTACAAGGACACCACCCCTCACCATCATTTCTCAATAGGTGGGCCCAGAACTTGTTCACCACTTTTCCATCTCTTGTCTGTTCACCCTCAAGTTGATTCCTTCTTTGGTGTCTGTGGTCATGGACCACATGCATAGCAACTACATGTGATGTCTCTATAATATGTTCACCCTTGCCCTGTAGCACAAGTGGGTCTTCTGGTCTATTCATTTCTAGTTGTACCCCCATTGTCCCATTGTAGTAGCTCTTCAGGCCTGCTCATATCTAGGTGTACACCCATTGTCCCATTGTAGGGGGTCTTCTGGTCCGCTCATATCTAGGTGTACACCCATTGTCCCATTGTAGGGGGTCTTCTGGTCCGCTCATATCTAGGTGTACACCCATTGTCCCATTGTAGGGGGTCTTCTGGTCCGCTCATTTCTAGGTGTACACCCATTGTCTGATGGTTAGATCTGTCCATCAAAACTCTATCTTTATTTATGTGTCTTGGTTAGAAGAATGGGATTTTACCCTAAGGTTACAACTTCTAGAAAAAAAAGGTGATGAACAAGTTCCCAGAAAAAAATGGTGGTGTTGGCAAACACTGGCCAGATGACCAATTTTTTATTTGTACCGCAAATGTACAAAAACATTCAAAAAGAAAATACAGTAAAATCTCCCTTAGCGGACATCTCCCAATGGCGGGCAGTTTTTAATTCCCCGGCAGAGTCCCATAAGACTTGATCTATTTGCACCCAAATAGGGGATACTCCCAAGAGTGGACAGGGACATACCCGAAAGGGAACAAAACATTCCCATTAGGGGACAAAACACTCCCAATAGAGGACAAACAGGCTTATGCGCTGTCCCTACCTTGTACACAGGGCCTCCGTCAGGTCAGGGGGTACAGCCAATACCCCAGTAAGGTGCCCAGGCTTCAATTGCACCCCAGTGCAGAAGCACCAGCACAGAAGCAGAAGACCGCTGTTTAAACAGTATTCTCCTGCTTCTGTACATCTGCCGGGCACATCATTCATCCACCCCTTCCCTGTTCCCTCCCTGTGCCACTTTATTTCCCTTGTGCCAAATAATCCCCCCCCCCCTTTATTAACTCATTTGCCCCATTATTTCTTCTTGATCCCCCCCTGTGCTATTTCATTCCAACTTTATAGCAAATTAATCACCCCCTCTTTACCACCCCCTATGCCATTTTATTCCCTGTATCTCCCTGTGCCACTTGATAAAGAGAGGGTGATTAATTTACACACAGGGTAATAAAGGGGGAATGAAATGGCATAGGGGGATCTAGGGGAAATTATGTAGCTCAGGGATTAAGGGGGGTAATTTGGCACAATTCAAAGGGGGGATAAGGTGCAAAAGATTTAAAGGGGGATGAAATGATGAAGGGGAGGGATAAGGGGAGTTTAAACAGCATTGGGAGATACTACTGTAATATTGCTTTTTATCATGTTTTATATGTAATTACACTCTGGAGTGAGTACAGGACAGTAATCTGTCATTTAGAAATATTTTTGAGTCTTTTTTTCCCAAATAGGGGACACTTCTCAGTAGCGTACACTTTTTTATTCTCCAGGAGTGTCCACTATTGGGATATTATACTGTATTAAAATAACTGAACTGTACAAGAAAGGACCTTCTTAATATTCTGTGGGTAATCACATTCAACATGAATAGCAGCCCCGACAGTATATAATTTCTGGATTTAATCATTTCACACACCGATCAAGCATATATTACCTCCACATTTTTTTAAAGTGTGGATACTAACAGTTACATTGACTTTGCCAGCAGTCATTATAAAAAAATGGTTGGAGAATGTACCATATTCTCAATACAAAAGAATAAGGAGGAATTGTACAAATGACATTGACTTCAAATCTCAAGCAGGAGTCTTACAAAAAAGATTTTGGGCGAAAAAATACCCTGAGAAATTACTGAATGATGCTTTCAAAAAAATCCATAATCAAACACAAGCAGACAGTTTGAAATCTAAAGAAAAATATAAACATAAAGAACCCAGACAGTGGGACACCAATTTCATAACCACTTTTAACACTTCGGCCCAAGAAATCAGAGGGATCCTTAATAATCACTGGCATATACTGGCCAATGATAATTTTCTCAAAGACATAGTACCCAGTAAGCCCTGCTTAACATTCCGTAGAGCTCCAACTTTAAAAAACATATTAGCCCCAAGTCAAATAATACCCCATGAAGCTATGCCCCATAGCAGTGCAAAACCAGGAAGCTTTTGTTGTGGTAATAAACAATGTTTATGTTGCCATGAAATCAGATCCAAATGCAGTTCTTTTAAATCAAAAGCCACTGGGGAAACTTTCCCAATCAAACATCATCTGAACTGTGAATCTGAATACGTTATATATCTAATTCAATGCTGTTGCGGACTCCAGTATGTCGGTCGGACGACACAAAAATTAAGGAGCCGAGTAAACAAACATTGTTTTAATATTAAAACCAAATATATGCTCCATGGTCTCTCAAGACATATCACTACCACTCACCCCAATGTCACTTCTAATTACTATTCCATAATTCCTATTGATTTTGTTCCCCCAAGTAGGTCCAATAGATTTGAAAATCTTAAAAGGTTGGAGGTCTATTGGATCTACAAGATTAACACATTACAACCTCTTGGTTTGAACGAAATTTCGGAGACAATTATAATTTGATACATTGTTGTTGTTTTTTTTTTTTTTTTAAATTGGTTTTCATATAACAATACTCATATGTGCGTATTTCTGTCACTCTTTCGTATTAACTTTATTATTATAAAATTTTTCTGGTTACCACCAGAATTGATGTAATCATAGTTTTCAATTTTTATTTCTGATAAGATATTTTATTTTATTGATCATGTATGGCAATGTAATCATCCATTATTTTTTCTTCCTTATCACCTTGGTTCCCTTCCCCTTTCTCCCTCCCCCCCCCCCATTCTTACTTTCTTGTCTTCCCTCAACCTTTCCCCCCCTCTTCATTCCTATTCCTTCCTTCCTTTCCCCCATCTTCCCCCTTTTTTTTTCTTCCTGATTATTCCCCCATCACAATCCCCTTTCATTTTACTTTCTTTTAGTGATATGCCCTATGACAACTTTCGCTAGATTGTTTAATAGCTCCATAAAACATCCATTATTCTTCTTACTACCAAATCAGTAGGATCCATTTAGGCATATGGGGATACAGTGTTATATACACTGATGTCACCACATAGTGAATTAATGGTCCCGCCCATTTTCACCTCTGCCACGGCATTATAGCGCTTGGGAATCGAGCGCTTATGCTGTGATGGTCCCGGCCAATATATTCATGTGCGCTCCATAAGACGAGCACACACGGCCATATATATCTCCCTGTTTCATCCCGCTGCTTAATTCACAGCAGTGCCATAGCTCCGCCCCCCTGCCCTTTGCCACTAACACCTAATGCTCCTTAATAAAGTGCATCCCCCTTATATATATATTTCCTTAGTTCAGTCACGGTCCACCAACTGTGACTTTAGTTAATGTAGTTACGTTTCCTTTTTTTTCCCTTTCAGATAGCATAACACGGGGCAGTGCCTTAGTCCCGCCCCTTTTGCCCTCCGCCACCGCTGTATAGCGCTCCACACCACAGTCTGATCTCTTACATAACTTTTTAGATTACAACCATCCTACACTACTTGTAATAACCATGGAATGTTCTGTCCACACTTTTTCAATGAATGAAGGAAGAGCTGCATACCTATATTCTATTAGCTTCCACCGAAACTTGGGCATTACCTATGTTGTTTTACTAAGTGCATGAGGAGATATGCTTGTTTTTTTTTTTTTTTAATAACAATTTTATTAGACATTTTCTAAACATTTGACAGAAATAGAGCAATAGAATGCTTTCTCGAAAAACAATATATCCCATTACATTACATGTCAAGAGCTACAACATATGCAATAGGACCGGCATATATCTTATACATCAGCATTCAGGTGGAATATTGCTCCATAAATCAGGACAGATGTTAATAAGCAATACTGCATTCAGGTTGATGAGTCGAGCAGATAAGGAGAGAAACTCCTCATGTGGAAACATCTGTCTTACAGTCTGACAAGGAAACAATCAGAAAAAAAAAACATCAAATCAACATCAACTCAATCACAACTGCTACATTCACTCCTCTACTACTTCTAGGACTCCAAGAGTCCCCTTCAAGGACTGAGATACGCTTGTTTTAACAAATACTCTTAATATTTTAACACATTTTCATCAGATGTTCAAAGGATTGTATTTTATCTGTTCAAACAACATCAGTGCAAGTAAGAACTGTTATTTTTTATGTATTTTAAACTCTGTGATAGTTACGTCATTTACCTAACAGTGCTTGGAGAATATGCTAATTCTAAATTGACATAACTACTGTGTGCTAAACCTTTCCACAGCTATTTATTGCCTGTGTTTTACTGTTTTTGTATCAGCATTCTGTCCTGATGAAGGGCCCGTTTCGGGTCTGAAACGCGTTGATCTGTGCTTGGAATAAATGTTATCTTTTATCGAAATTGGTCTACTTTGTTAGACTGACTACCTCAAGGGATCTGGCGCTTGGAATAAGTTCCGTTTTTGTTTCTTCTGCTACCTATACCATTATCGGACCAGACGCTGCCTGGGATCGGGGGAATCAAGCTGCAGGATCCCATTTTATGATATATGCAATATCAGATGTTGTGCTCTGAGCGCAACACTACAGGGTGAGTGTTATTACCAGCATCTTCCTACCTGTGCCTAACGTACTTCACCAGGGGCGCTATTGTGTTAGTTTTTTTCTCTTTTTATCTTCTTATTATTCTGTCCTGGTCTCTGTCTGGAAGATGCCTGAACCTCCAGGTGACTGATCCCTTGTGCTGGCAGACACATTAATATGTCTGTCTCCGGTAGCCCCAGGTTTTACATACTTTTGCTTTTCTCAGAAGTGTTGTGTATCAGGATCTGCAGAAAGTGGTGTTACGTAAACGAGATATACTCAATAATTCAATGTATAGTAAGCATTTATAATGCTGGGCACTAGCTCCAGACATGATCACCCTAGTAAAGTCATTGGGTTCTTCTCCCCTCTGTACACTTGGGTTTATACATTCTTATAATAAAAGAGGCTAATAATTAAGTGACCCATTACTGGTCATCTGCATGGTTGCAAATAAAATGTCTGACCCAATGTAGGTGGCATGTTGGGTAAATAAAGTTATATGTTAATGCCTCTGGGACCAGGTGCATGGCATCATGTATATCACAATGTACCTATATGTGGGATCTATATGTTTCAGGCTTTGAGGCCTACCTGCTACCTACATGGGTAGAATTAGTTATCTCCTGTGTTTTTGACTCCTTCAGTGCGCTTGGAAACCTGGAAATCACAGAAGTTCATCCTGGAGGAGATTTTGTGAGAATTGTGCACCGATCTCTCAATAAAGAAGGAGACATTGGAGGTTTTCTTCTGCAACAGGATGTCCATGAATCTTCTGTGTCCATCTTACGCTTTCCCCCAAAATCCAGAGTCATTGCGAGCTGTGAAGTGACTGTAAGCAAAGGAGGGGGAGGGGGGGGGGGGGGTTCATTGTCGCAAAATATTGGGGGAGATTTATCAAAACCTGCCAATGAAAAAAGTTGCTGATTGCCCTTAGCAACCAATCTATTGCTTCTTTAAGATTTCAGAAAAGGCCTGTGAAAAATTAAAAGAAGCAATCTGATTGGTTGCTACTAGCAACTGGGCAACTTTTCTTCTGGACAGCTTTTGATAAATCTCCCCTATAATGTTTACCCAAAGGACAAAATTGTAAGCTTCTCAATTTTTATGATACAAAAATGCCTAGAAGAAATGAAGAACACAGTCAATCCTACAATGTATTACTGCATTGCAAACATGACATAATCTTTTCCATTTTGATCCCAGGTTTGCGCATCTGCAGCCGGTGTCCCCCAAAAACTGACTACCTTTGGGTAGAACAGACCAAATTTGTGACAGAACCAAAGTGTACAACCATATTGTGTAACCGGGATGGTCAAGATCCAGTAGAATTAAGGGTGTATGTGCCAGAGAAAAAGCTCATTGGTAGAGGGGGAGTTGAAGCTCCATTATGCATAATAGGGCCCCCACCTACCATGGTCAATTTATTTTCACAAGGGTTATTGGGCCCCCACAGGTACCAGGGCCCAAGAGTTACTGCAGTTTCTGTACCTAGGGCAAAACTGTGATGGGGGATATACTTTGGGGAAAAATTAATTACTGGAACCATCTCACCCATGGGACCTAAACTCCAACACTCCCAATATTGTGTGCTGGAAGCCCCCAAGGTCCTTAAGGTGGTAAAAGCCTTAGTTGCCCTCCTTATTCTTCTTCCCTGTCTGCACCCCATATTGTTATTCTCCTGAATGTGGTCTCCTTTGGACACTTAGAAAGAGGGGGGAACTTGGAACTGGAGAAATAGATTTATAACTTTTATTTTTTCCCTTTTTTAACATATATTTTTCCTTTGTGTTTTTTTTAGGCCATGGCTTGATTCACTCCTTTAAGTGAAAAAACAAGAAAATCATTAGAAAAATACAAGGTTTCCAAATCTGAAGCTGAAATCCTTTCATCTGAATTAACCCAGCCAATTTTCAATGTAGGACCAGGCCATTTTTTGCACATTTGACCACTGTCACTTTAAGTATTAATAAATCTGGGATGCTTTTACCTTTCATTCTGATTCTGAGATTGTTTCTTTCATGACATATTCTACTTTATGTTAGTGGTAAAATTTTGTCTATACTTGCATAATTTCTTGGGGGAAAATCCAAAATTTGATGAAAAAATTGAAAATTTTGGATTTTTTTATATTATTTTGAAGCTCTCTGCTAATAATGAAAATGAATATTCCAAATAAATTATATTTTGATTCACATATACAATATGTCTACTTTATGTTGGCATCATAAAGTTGACAAGCTTTTACTTTTGGAAGACATCAGGGGGCTTCAAAGTATAGCAGCAATTTTCCACTTTTTCACAACATTTTCAAAATCGAAATTTTTCAGGGACCAGTTCAGATTTGAAGTGGATTTGAAGGGCCTTCATATTATAAATACCTCATAAATGACCCCATTATAAAAAAAAAATGCACCCCTCAAGTATTCAAAATGGCATTCAAAATGTTTGTTAACCCTTTAGGTGTTTCATGGGAATAGCAGCAAATGGAAGGAGAAAATTCAAAATC